>NW_028293158.1:132500-157500 GCF_960531495.2 Zeus faber | reverse complement strand
AATGGACTTGGAACACAGTCTCCCTATATACGGTGAGGAAGTGTTTTTTCAAAATGTCCGTCTACATGGGGGCCCTAGGCCAGGCGAAACCAACACGCCTACCTGGTTGTCGCCCTGAAGATGGGTACGCCGTCATCTGGGGACCAGCGTCGGACTTAGAAAATTTTCGCCGCTTCGATCCAATTCTGTTAATTGCTCCATCTCCCTCGGTTCAGCCGACACGCACACCCGGCGCGGGGCCTCCTCCTTCTCCTCCTAAACACAGAGCGGTGCGTGTTCGTCGGCGGCCACGAGAGCTTCCGAACGCACTTGGTCCCGTGGCTCTAGCCCGTCGGGAAGTGCGCCGACCGGGGATGGGCCGCCTTCGGGCCCCCGAACCGGGGTTTGGTCACCCGCGCATTAAACACAGAGCGGTGCGTGTTCGTCGGCGGCCACGAGAGCTTCCGAACGCACTTGGTCCCGTGGCTCTAGCCCGTCGGGAAGTGCGCCGACCGGGGATGGGCCGCCTTCGGGCCCCCGAACCGGGGTTTGGTCACCCGCGCATTAAACACAGAGCGGTGCGTGTTCGTCGGCGGCCACGAGAGCTTCCGAACGCACTTGGTCCCGTGGCTCTAGCCCGTCGGGAAGTGCGCCGACCGGGGATGGGCCGCCTTCGGGCCCCCGAACCGGGGTTTGGTCACCCGCGCATTAAACACAGAGCGGTGCGTGTTCGTCGGCGGCCACGAGAGCTTCCGAACGCACTTGGTCCCGTGGCTCTAGCCCGTCGGGAAGTGCGCCGACCGGGGATGGGCCGCCTTCGGGCCCCCGAACCGGGGTTTGGTCACCCGCGCATTAAACCCATAGCGGTGCGTGTTCGTCGGCGGCCACGAGAGGTTCCGAAAGCCCTTGGTCCCGTGGCTCTAGCCCGTCGGGAAGTGTAGTTCGTGCCCGGCCTACCGCCTCCATCCTCGGTCCCAGCCTTCTGCATTGGCTTAATGGACTTGGAACACAGTCTCCCTATATACGGTGAGGAAGTGTTTTTTCAAAATGTCCGTCTACATGGGGGCCCTAGGCCAGGCGAAACCAACACGCCTACCTGGTTGTCGCCCTGAAGATGGGTACGCCGTCATCTGGGGACCAGCGTCGGACTTAGAAAATTTTCGCCGCTTCGATCCAATTCTGTTAATTGCTCCATCTCCCTCGGTTCAGCCGACACGCACACCCGGCGCGGGGCCTCCTCCTTCTCCTCCTAAACACAGAGCGGTGCGTGTTCGTCGGCGGCCACGAGAGCTTCCGAACGCACTTGGTCCCGTGGCTCTAGCCCGTCGGGAAGTGCGCCGACCGGGGATGGGCCGCCTTCGGGCCCCCGAACCGGGGTTTGGTCACCCGCGCATTAAACACAGAGCGGTGCGTGTTCGTCGGCGGCCACGAGAGCTTCCGAACGCACTTGGTCCCGTGGCTCTAGCCCGTCGGGAAGTGCGCCGACCGGGGATGGGCCGCCTTCGGGCCCCCGAACCGGGGTTTGGTCACCCGCGCATTAAACACAGAGCGGTGCGTGTTCGTCGGCGGCCACGAGAGCTTCCGAACGCACTTGGTCCCGTGGCTCTAGCCCGTCGGGAAGTGCGCCGACCGGGGATGGGCCGCCTTCGGGCCCCCGAACCGGGGTTTGGTCACCCGCGCATTAAACACAGAGCGGTGCGTGTTCGTCGGCGGCCACGAGAGCTTCCGAACGCACTTGGTCCCGTGGCTCTAGCCCGTCGGGAAGTGCGCCGACCGGGGATGGGCCGCCTTCGGGCCCCCGAACCGGGGTTTGGTCACCCGCGCATTAAACACAGAGCGGTGCGTGTTCGTCGGCGGCCACGAGAGCTTCCGAACGCACTTGGTCCCGTGGCTCTAGCCCGTCGGGAAGTGCGCCGACCGGGGATGGGCCGCCTTCGGGCCCCCGAACCGGGGTTTGGTCACCCGCGCATTAAACACAGAGCGGTGCGTGTTCGTCGGCGGCCACGAGAGCTTCCGAACGCACTTGGTCCCGTGGCTCTAGCCCGTCGGGAAGTGCGCCGACCGGGGATGGGCCGCCTTCGGGCCCCCGAACCGGGGTTTGGTCACCCGCGCATTAAACACAGAGCGGTGCGTGTTCGTCGGCGGCCACGAGAGCTTCCGAACGCACTTGGTCCCGTGGCTCTAGCCCGTCGGGAAGTGCGCCGACCGGGGATGGGCCGCCTTCGGGCCCCCGAACCGGGGTTTGGTCACCGGCGCATTAAACCCATAGCGGTGCGTGTTCGTCGGCGGCCACGAGAGGTTCCGAAAGCCCTTGGTCCCGTGGCTCTAGCCCGTCGGGAAGTGTAGTTCGTGCCCGGCCTACCGCCTCCATCCTCGGTCCCAGCCTTCTGCATTGGCTTAATGGACTTGGAACACAGTCTCCCTATATACGGTGAGGAAGTGTTTTTTCAAAATGTCCGTCTACATGGGGGCCCTAGGCCAGGCGAAACCAACACGCCTACCTGGTTGTCGCCCTGAAGATGGGTACGCCGTCATCTGGGGACCAGCGTCGGACTTAGAAAATTTTCGCCGCTTCGATCCAATTCTGTTAATTGCTCCATCTCCCTCGGTTCAGCCGACACGCACACCCGGCGCGGGGCCTCCTCCTTCTCCTCCTAAACACAGAGCGGTGCGTGTTCGTCGGCGGCCACGAGAGCTTCCGAACGCACTTGGTCCCGTGGCTCTAGCCCGTCGGGAAGTGCGCCGACCGGGGATGGGCCGCCTTCGGGCCCCCGAACCGGGGTTTGGTCACCCGCGCATTAAACACAGAGCGGTGCGTGTTCGTCGGCGGCCACGAGAGCTTCCGAACGCACTTGGTCCCGTGGCTCTAGCCCGTCGGGAAGTGCGCCGACCGGGGATGGGCCGCCTTCGGGCCCCCGAACCGGGGTTTGGTCACCCGCGCATTAAACACAGAGCGGTGCGTGTTCGTCGGCGGCCACGAGAGCTTCCGAACGCACTTGGTCCCGTGGCTCTAGCCCGTCGGGAAGTGCGCCGACCGGGGATGGGCCGCCTTCGGGCCCCCGAACCGGGGTTTGGTCACCCGCGCATTAAACACAGAGCGGTGCGTGTTCGTCGGCGGCCACGAGAGCTTCCGAACGCACTTGGTCCCGTGGCTCTAGCCCGTCGGGAAGTGCGCCGACCGGGGATGGGCCGCCTTCGGGCCCCCGAACCGGGGTTTGGTCACCCGCGCATTAAACACAGAGCGGTGCGTGTTCGTCGGCGGCCACGAGAGCTTCCGAACGCACTTGGTCCCGTGGCTCTAGCCCGTCGGGAAGTGCGCCGACCGGGGATGGGCCGCCTTCGGGCCCCCGAACCGGGGTTTGGTCACCCGCGCATTAAACACAGAGCGGTGCGTGTTCGTCGGCGGCCACGAGAGCTTCCGAACGCACTTGGTCCCGTGGCTCTAGCCCGTCGGGAAGTGCGCCGACCGGGGATGGGCCGCCTTCGGGCCCCCGAACCGGGGTTTGGTCACCCGCGCATTAAACACAGAGCGGTGCGTGTTCGTCGGCGGCCACGAGAGCTTCCGAACGCACTTGGTCCCGTGGCTCTAGCCCGTCGGGAAGTGCGCCGACCGGGGATGGGCCGCCTTCGGGCCCCCGAACCGGGGTTTGGTCACCCGCGCATTAAACACAGAGCGGTGCGTGTTCGTCGGCGGCCACGAGAGCTTCCGAACGCACTTGGTCCCGTGGCTCTAGCCCGTCGGGAAGTGCGCCGACCGGGGATGGGCCGCCTTCGGGCCCCCGAACCGGGGTTTGGTCACCCGCGCATTAAACACAGAGCGGTGCGTGTTCGTCGGCGGCCACGAGAGCTTCCGAACGCACTTGGTCCCGTGGCTCTAGCCCGTCGGGAAGTGCGCCGACCGGGGATGGGCCGCCTTCGGGCCCCCGAACCGGGGTTTGGTCACCCGCGCATTAAACACAGAGCGGTGCGTGTTCGTCGGCGGCCACGAGAGCTTCCGAACGCACTTGGTCCCGTGGCTCTAGCCCGTCGGGAAGTGCGCCGACCGGGGATGGGCCGCCTTCGGGCCCCCGAACCGGGGTTTGGTCACCCGCGCATTAAACACAGAGCGGTGCGTGTTCGTCGGCGGCCACGAGAGCTTCCGAACGCACTTGGTCCCGTGGCTCTAGCCCGTCGGGAAGTGCGCCGACCGGGGATGGGCCGCCTTCGGGCCCCCGAACCGGGGTTTGGTCACCCGCGCATTAAACACAGAGCGGTGCGTGTTCGTCGGCGGCCACGAGAGCTTCCGAACGCACTTGGTCCCGTGGCTCTAGCCCGTCGGGAAGTGCGCCGACCGGGGATGGGCCGCCTTCGGGCCCCCGAACCGGGGTTTGGTCACCCGCGCATTAAACACAGAGCGGTGCGTGTTCGTCGGCGGCCACGAGAGCTTCCGAACGCACTTGGTCCCGTGGCTCTAGCCCGTCGGGAAGTGCGCCGACCGGGGATGGGCCGCCTTCGGGCCCCCGAACCGGGGTTTGGTCACCCGCGCATTAAACCCATAGCGGTGCGTGTTCGTCGGCGGCCACGAGAGGTTCCGAAAGCCCTTGGTCCCGTGGCTCTAGCCCGTCGGGAAGTGTAGTTCGTGCCCGGCCTACCGCCTCCATCCTCGGTCCCAGCCTTCTGCATTGGCTTAATGGACTTGGAACACAGTCTCCCTATATACGGTGAGGAAGTGTTTTTTCAAAATGTCCGTCTACATGGGGGCCCTAGGCCAGGCGAAACCAACACGCCTACCTGGTTGTCGCCCTGAAGATGGGTACGCCGTCATCTGGGGACCAGCGTCGGACTTAGAAAATTTTCGCCGCTTCGATCCAATTCTGTTAATTGCTCCATCTCCCTCGGTTCAGCCGACACGCACACCCGGCGCGGGGCCTCCTCCTTCTCCTCCTAAACACAGAGCGGTGCGTGTTCGTCGGCGGCCACGAGAGCTTCCGAACGCACTTGGTCCCGTGGCTCTAGCCCGTCGGGAAGTGCGCCGACCGGGGATGGGCCGCCTTCGGGCCCCCGAACCGGGGTTTGGTCACCCGCGCATTAAACACAGAGCGGTGCGTGTTCGTCGGCGGCCACGAGAGCTTCCGAACGCACTTGGTCCCGTGGCTCTAGCCCGTCGGGAAGTGCGCCGACCGGGGATGGGCCGCCTTCGGGCCCCCGAACCGGGGTTTGGTCACCCGCGCATTAAACACAGAGCGGTGCGTGTTCGTCGGCGGCCACGAGAGCTTCCGAACGCACTTGGTCCCGTGGCTCTAGCCCGTCGGGAAGTGCGCCGACCGGGGATGGGCCGCCTTCGGGCCCCCGAACCGGGGTTTGGTCACCCGCGCATTAAACACAGAGCGGTGCGTGTTCGTCGGCGGCCACGAGAGCTTCCGAACGCACTTGGTCCCGTGGCTCTAGCCCGTCGGGAAGTGCGCCGACCGGGGATGGGCCGCCTTCGGGCCCCCGAACCGGGGTTTGGTCACCCGCGCATTAAACACAGAGCGGTGCGTGTTCGTCGGCGGCCACGAGAGCTTCCGAACGCACTTGGTCCCGTGGCTCTAGCCCGTCGGGAAGTGCGCCGACCGGGGATGGGCCGCCTTCGGGCCCCCGAACCGGGGTTTGGTCACCCGCGCATTAAACACAGAGCGGTGCGTGTTCGTCGGCGGCCACGAGAGCTTCCGAACGCACTTGGTCCCGTGGCTCTAGCCCGTCGGGAAGTGCGCCGACCGGGGATGGGCCGCCTTCGGGCCCCCGAACCGGGGTTTGGTCACCCGCGCATTAAACACAGAGCGGTGCGTGTTCGTCGGCGGCCACGAGAGCTTCCGAACGCACTTGGTCCCGTGGCTCTAGCCCGTCGGGAAGTGCGCCGACCGGGGATGGGCCGCCTTCGGGCCCCCGAACCGGGGTTTGGTCACCCGCGCATTAAACACAGAGCGGTGCGTGTTCGTCGGCGGCCACGAGAGCTTCCGAACGCACTTGGTCCCGTGGCTCTAGCCCGTCGGGAAGTGCGCCGACCGGGGATGGGCCGCCTTCGGGCCCCCGAACCGGGGTTTGGTCACCCGCGCATTAAACACAGAGCGGTGCGTGTTCGTCGGCGGCCACGAGAGCTTCCGAACGCACTTGGTCCCGTGGCTCTAGCCCGTCGGGAAGTGCGCCGACCGGGGATGGGCCGCCTTCGGGCCCCCGAACCGGGGTTTGGTCACCCGCGCATTAAACACAGAGCGGTGCGTGTTCGTCGGCGGCCACGAGAGCTTCCGAACGCACTTGGTCCCGTGGCTCTAGCCCGTCGGGAAGTGCGCCGACCGGGGATGGGCCGCCTTCGGGCCCCCGAACCGGGGTTTGGTCACCCGCGCATTAAACACAGAGCGGTGCGTGTTCGTCGGCGGCCACGAGAGCTTCCGAACGCACTTGGTCCCGTGGCTCTAGCCCGTCGGGAAGTGCGCCGACCGGGGATGGGCCGCCTTCGGGCCCCCGAACCGGGGTTTGGTCACCGGCGCATTAAACCCATAGCGGTGCGTGTTCGTCGGCGGCCACGAGAGGTTCCGAAAGCCCTTGGTCCCGTGGCTCTAGCCCGTCGGGAAGTGTAGTTCGTGCCCGGCCTACCGCCTCCATCCTCGGTCCCAGCCTTCTGCATTGGCTTAATGGACTTGGAACACAGTCTCCCTATATACGGTGAGGAAGTGTTTTTTCAAAATGTCCGTCTACATGGGGGCCCTAGGCCAGGCGAAACCAACACGCCTACCTGGTTGTCGCCCTGAAGATGGGTACGCCGTCATCTGGGGACCAGCGTCGGACTTAGAAAATTTTCGCCGCTTCGATCCAATTCTGTTAATTGCTCCATCTCCCTCGGTTCAGCCGACACGCACACCCGGCGCGGGGCCTCCTCCTTCTCCTCCTAAACACAGAGCGGTGCGTGTTCGTCGGCGGCCACGAGAGCTTCCGAACGCACTTGGTCCCGTGGCTCTAGCCCGTCGGGAAGTGCGCCGACCGGGGATGGGCCGCCTTCGGGCCCCCGAACCGGGGTTTGGTCACCCGCGCATTAAACACAGAGCGGTGCGTGTTCGTCGGCGGCCACGAGAGCTTCCGAACGCACTTGGTCCCGTGGCTCTAGCCCGTCGGGAAGTGCGCCGACCGGGGATGGGCCGCCTTCGGGCCCCCGAACCGGGGTTTGGTCACCCGCGCATTAAACACAGAGCGGTGCGTGTTCGTCGGCGGCCACGAGAGCTTCCGAACGCACTTGGTCCCGTGGCTCTAGCCCGTCGGGAAGTGCGCCGACCGGGGATGGGCCGCCTTCGGGCCCCCGAACCGGGGTTTGGTCACCCGCGCATTAAACACAGAGCGGTGCGTGTTCGTCGGCGGCCACGAGAGCTTCCGAACGCACTTGGTCCCGTGGCTCTAGCCCGTCGGGAAGTGCGCCGACCGGGGATGGGCCGCCTTCGGGCCCCCGAACCGGGGTTTGGTCACCCGCGCATTAAACACAGAGCGGTGCGTGTTCGTCGGCGGCCACGAGAGCTTCCGAACGCACTTGGTCCCGTGGCTCTAGCCCGTCGGGAAGTGCGCCGACCGGGGATGGGCCGCCTTCGGGCCCCCGAACCGGGGTTTGGTCACCCGCGCATTAAACACAGAGCGGTGCGTGTTCGTCGGCGGCCACGAGAGCTTCCGAACGCACTTGGTCCCGTGGCTCTAGCCCGTCGGGAAGTGCGCCGACCGGGGATGGGCCGCCTTCGGGCCCCCGAACCGGGGTTTGGTCACCCGCGCATTAAACACAGAGCGGTGCGTGTTCGTCGGCGGCCACGAGAGCTTCCGAACGCACTTGGTCCCGTGGCTCTAGCCCGTCGGGAAGTGCGCCGACCGGGGATGGGCCGCCTTCGGGCCCCCGAACCGGGGTTTGGTCACCCGCGCATTAAACACAGAGCGGTGCGTGTTCGTCGGCGGCCACGAGAGCTTCCGAACGCACTTGGTCCCGTGGCTCTAGCCCGTCGGGAAGTGCGCCGACCGGGGATGGGCCGCCTTCGGGCCCCCGAACCGGGGTTTGGTCACCCGCGCATTAAACACAGAGCGGTGCGTGTTCGTCGGCGGCCACGAGAGCTTCCGAACGCACTTGGTCCCGTGGCTCTAGCCCGTCGGGAAGTGCGCCGACCGGGGATGGGCCGCCTTCGGGCCCCCGAACCGGGGTTTGGTCACCCGCGCATTAAACACAGAGCGGTGCGTGTTCGTCGGCGGCCACGAGAGCTTCCGAACGCACTTGGTCCCGTGGCTCTAGCCCGTCGGGAAGTGCGCCGACCGGGGATGGGCCGCCTTCGGGCCCCCGAACCGGGGTTTGGTCACCCGCGCATTAAACACAGAGCGGTGCGTGTTCGTCGGCGGCCACGAGAGCTTCCGAACGCACTTGGTCCCGTGGCTCTAGCCCGTCGGGAAGTGCGCCGACCGGGGATGGGCCGCCTTCGGGCCCCCGAACCGGGGTTTGGTCACCCGCGCATTAAACACAGAGCGGTGCGTGTTCGTCGGCGGCCACGAGAGCTTCCGAACGCACTTGGTCCCGTGGCTCTAGCCCGTCGGGAAGTGCGCCGACCGGGGATGGGCCGCCTTCGGGCCCCCGAACCGGGGTTTGGTCACCCGCGCATTAAACACAGAGCGGTGCGTGTTCGTCGGCGGCCACGAGAGCTTCCGAACGCACTTGGTCCCGTGGCTCTAGCCCGTCGGGAAGTGCGCCGACCGGGGATGGGCCGCCTTCGGGCCCCCGAACCGGGGTTTGGTCACCCGCGCATTAAACACAGAGCGGTGCGTGTTCGTCGGCGGCCACGAGAGCTTCCGAACGCACTTGGTCCCGTGGCTCTAGCCCGTCGGGAAGTGCGCCGACCGGGGATGGGCCGCCTTCGGGCCCCCGAACCGGGGTTTGGTCACCCGCGCATTAAACACAGAGCGGTGCGTGTTCGTCGGCGGCCACGAGAGCTTCCGAACGCACTTGGTCCCGTGGCTCTAGCCCGTCGGGAAGTGCGCCGACCGGGGATGGGCCGCCTTCGGGCCCCCGAACCGGGGTTTGGTCACCCGCGCATTAAACACAGAGCGGTGCGTGTTCGTCGGCGGCCACGAGAGCTTCCGAACGCACTTGGTCCCGTGGCTCTAGCCCGTCGGGAAGTGCGCCGACCGGGGATGGGCCGCCTTCGGGCCCCCGAACCGGGGTTTGGTCACCCGCGCATTAAACACAGAGCGGTGCGTGTTCGTCGGCGGCCACGAGAGCTTCCGAACGCACTTGGTCCCGTGGCTCTAGCCCGTCGGGAAGTGCGCCGACCGGGGATGGGCCGCCTTCGGGCCCCCGAACCGGGGTTTGGTCACCCGCGCATTAAACACAGAGCGGTGCGTGTTCGTCGGCGGCCACGAGAGCTTCCGAACGCACTTGGTCCCGTGGCTCTAGCCCGTCGGGAAGTGCGCCGACCGGGGATGGGCCGCCTTCGGGCCCCCGAACCGGGGTTTGGTCACCCGCGCATTAAACACAGAGCGGTGCGTGTTCGTCGGCGGCCACGAGAGCTTCCGAACGCACTTGGTCCCGTGGCTCTAGCCCGTCGGGAAGTGCGCCGACCGGGGATGGGCCGCCTTCGGGCCCCCGAACCGGGGTTTGGTCACCCGCGCATTAAACACAGAGCGGTGCGTGTTCGTCGGCGGCCACGAGAGCTTCCGAACGCACTTGGTCCCGTGGCTCTAGCCCGTCGGGAAGTGCGCCGACCGGGGATGGGCCGCCTTCGGGCCCCCGAACCGGGGTTTGGTCACCCGCGCATTAAACACAGAGCGGTGCGTGTTCGTCGGCGGCCACGAGAGCTTCCGAACGCACTTGGTCCCGTGGCTCTAGCCCGTCGGGAAGTGCGCCGACCGGGGATGGGCCGCCTTCGGGCCCCCGAACCGGGGTTTGGTCACCCGCGCATTAAACACAGAGCGGTGCGTGTTCGTCGGCGGCCACGAGAGCTTCCGAACGCACTTGGTCCCGTGGCTCTAGCCCGTCGGGAAGTGCGCCGACCGGGGATGGGCCGCCTTCGGGCCCCCGAACCGGGGTTTGGTCACCCGCGCATTAAACACAGAGCGGTGCGTGTTCGTCGGCGGCCACGAGAGCTTCCGAACGCACTTGGTCCCGTGGCTCTAGCCCGTCGGGAAGTGCGCCGACCGGGGATGGGCCGCCTTCGGGCCCCCGAACCGGGGTTTGGTCACCCGCGCATTAAACACAGAGCGGTGCGTGTTCGTCGGCGGCCACGAGAGCTTCCGAACGCACTTGGTCCCGTGGCTCTAGCCCGTCGGGAAGTGCGCCGACCGGGGATGGGCCGCCTTCGGGCCCCCGAACCGGGGTTTGGTCACCCGCGCATTAAACACAGAGCGGTGCGTGTTCGTCGGCGGCCACGAGAGCTGCCGAACGCACTTGGTCCCGTGGCTCTAGCCCGTCGGGAAGTGCGCCGACCGGGGATGGGCCGCCTTCGGGCCCCCGAACCGGGGTTTGGTCACCGGCGCATTAAACCCATAGCAGTGCGTGTTCGTCGGCGGCCACGAGAGGTTCCGAAAGCCCTTGGTCCCGTGGCTCTAGCCCGTCGGGAAGTGTAGTTCGTGCCCGGCCTACCGCCTCCATCCTCGGTCCCAGCCTTCTGCATTGGCTTAATGGACTTGGAACACAGTCTCCCTATATACGGTGAGGAAGTGTTTTTTCAAAATGTCCGTCTACATGGGGGCCCTAGGCCAGGCGAAACCAACACGCCTACCTGGTTGTCGCCCTGAAGATGGGTACGCCGTCATCTGGGGACCAGCGTCGGACTTAGAAAATTTTCGCCGCTTCGATCCAATTCTGTTAATTGCTCCATCTCCCTCGGTTCAGCCGACACGCACACCCGGCGCGGGGCCTCCTCCTTCTCCTCCTAAACACAGAGCGGTGCGTGTTCGTCGGCGGCCACGAGAGCTTCCGAACGCACTTGGTCCCGTGGCTCTAGCCCGTCGGGAAGTGCGCCGACCGGGGATGGGCCGCCTTCGGGCCCCCGAACCGGGGTTTGGTCACCCGCGCATTAAACACAGAGCGGTGCGTGTTCGTCGGCGGCCACGAGAGCTTCCGAACGCACTTGGTCCCGTGGCTCTAGCCCGTCGGGAAGTGCGCCGACCGGGGATGGGCCGCCTTCGGGCCCCCGAACCGGGGTTTGGTCACCCGCGCATTAAACACAGAGCGGTGCGTGTTCGTCGGCGGCCACGAGAGCTTCCGAACGCACTTGGTCCCGTGGCTCTAGCCCGTCGGGAAGTGCGCCGACCGGGGATGGGCCGCCTTCGGGCCCCCGAACCGGGGTTTGGTCACCCGCGCATTAAACACAGAGCGGTGCGTGTTCGTCGGCGGCCACGAGAGCTTCCGAACGCACTTGGTCCCGTGGCTCTAGCCCGTCGGGAAGTGCGCCGACCGGGGATGGGCCGCCTTCGGGCCCCCGAACCGGGGTTTGGTCACCCGCGCATTAAACACAGAGCGGTGCGTGTTCGTCGGCGGCCACGAGAGCTTCCGAACGCACTTGGTCCCGTGGCTCTAGCCCGTCGGGAAGTGCGCCGACCGGGGATGGGCCGCCTTCGGGCCCCCGAACCGGGGTTTGGTCACCCGCGCATTAAACACAGAGCGGTGCGTGTTCGTCGGCGGCCACGAGAGCTTCCGAACGCACTTGGTCCCGTGGCTCTAGCCCGTCGGGAAGTGCGCCGACCGGGGATGGGCCGCCTTCGGGCCCCCGAACCGGGGTTTGGTCACCCGCGCATTAAACACAGAGCGGTGCGTGTTCGTCGGCGGCCACGAGAGCTTCCGAACGCACTTGGTCCCGTGGCTCTAGCCCGTCGGGAAGTGCGCCGACCGGGGATGGGCCGCCTTCGGGCCCCCGAACCGGGGTTTGGTCACCCGCGCATTAAACACAGAGCGGTGCGTGTTCGTCGGCGGCCACGAGAGCTTCCGAACGCACTTGGTCCCGTGGCTCTAGCCCGTCGGGAAGTGCGCCGACCGGGGGATGGGCCGCCTTCGGGCCCCCGAACCGGGGTTTGGTCACCCGCGCATTAAACACAGAGCGGTGCGTGTTCGTCGGCGGCCACGAGAGCTTCCGAACGCACTTGGTCCCGTGGCTCTAGCCCGTCGGGAAGTGCGCCGACCGGGGATGGGCCGCCTTCGGGCCCCCCGAACGGGGTTTGGTCACCCGCGCATTAAACACAGAGCGGTGCGTGTTCGTCGGCGGCCACGAGAGCTTCCGAACGCACTTGGTCCCGTGGCTCTAGCCCGTCGGGAAGTGCGCCGACCGGGGATGGGCCGCCTTCGGGCCCCCGAACCGGGGTTTGGTCACCCCGCGCATTAAACACAGAGCGGTGCGTGTTCGTCGGCGGCCACGAGAGCTTCCGAACGCACTTGGTCCCGTGGCTCTAGCCCGTCGGGAAGTGCGCCGACCGGGGATGGGCCGCCTTCGGGCCCCCGAACCGGGGTTTGGTCACCCGCGCATTAAACACAGAGCGGTGCGTGTTCGTCGGCGGCCACGAGAGCTTCCGAACGCACTTGGTCCCGTGGCTCTAGCCCGTCGGGAAGTGCGCCGACCGGGGATGGGCCGCCTTCGGGCCCCCGAACCGGGGTTTGGTCACCCGCGCATTAAACACAGAGCGGTGCGTGTTCGTCGGCGGCCACGAGAGCTTCCGAACGCACTTGGTCCCGTGGCTCTAGCCCGTCGGGAAGTGCGCCGACCGGGGATGGGCCGCCTTCGGGCCCCCGAACCGGGGTTTGGTCACCCCGCGCATTAAACACAGAGCGGTGCGTGTTCGTCGGCGGCCACGAGAGCTTCCGAACGCACTTGGTCCCGTGGCTCTAGCCCGTCGGGAAGTGCGCCGACCGGGGATGGGCCGCCTTCGGGCCCCCGAACCGGGGTTTGGTCACCCGCGCATTAAACACAGAGCGGTGCGTGTTCGTCGGCGGCCACGAGAGCTTCCGAACGCACTTGGTCCCGTGGCTCTAGCCCGTCGGGAAGTGCGCCGACCGGGGATGGGCCGCCTTCGGGCCCCCGAACCGGGGTTTGGTCACCCGCGCATTAAACACAGAGCGGTGCGTGTTCGTCGGCGGCCACGAGAGCTTCCGAACGCACTTGGTCCCGTGGCTCTAGCCCGTCGGGAAGTGCGCCGACCGGGGATGGGCCGCCTTCGGGCCCCCCGAACCGGGGTTTGGTCACCCGCGCATTAAACACAGAGCGGTGCGTGTTCGTCGGCGGCCACGAGAGCTTCCGAACGCACTTGGTCCCGTGGCTCTAGCCCGTCGGGAAGTGCGCCGACCGGGGGATGGGCCGCCTTCGGGCCCCCGAACCGGGGTTTGGTCACCCGCGCATTAAACACAGAGCGGTGCGTGTTCGTCGGCGGCCACGAGAGCTTCCGAACGCACTTGGTCCCGTGGCTCTAGCCCGTCGGGAAGTGCGCCGACCGGGGATGGGCCGCCTTCGGGCCCCCGAACCGGGGTTTGGTCACCGGCGCATTAAACCCATAGCGGTGCGTGTTCGTCGGCGGCCACGAGAGGTTCCGAAAGCCCTTGGTCCCGTGGCTCTAGCCCGTCGGGAAGTGTAGTTCGTGCCCGGCCTACCGCCTCCATCCTCGGTCCCAGCCTTCTGCATTGGCTTAATGGACTTGGAACACAGTCTCCCTATATACGGTGAGGAAGTGTTTTTTCAAAATGTCCGTCTACATGGGGGCCCTAGGCCAGGCGAAACCAACACGCCTACCTGGTTGTCGCCCTGAAGATGGGTACGCCGTCATCTGGGGACCAGCGTCGGACTTAGAAAATTTTCGCCGCTTCGATCCAATTCTGTTAATTGCTCCATCTCCCTCGGTTCAGCCGACACGCACACCCGGCGCGGGGCCTCCTCCTTCTCCTCCTAAACACAGAGCGGTGCGTGTTCGTCGGCGGCCACGAGAGCTTCCGAACGCACTTGGTCCCGTGGCTCTAGCCCGTCGGGAAGTGCGCCGACCGGGGATGGGCCGCCTTCGGGCCCCCGAACCGGGGTTTCACCCGCGCATTAAACACAGAGCGGTGCGTGTTCGTCGGCGGCCACGAGAGCTTCCGAACGCACTTGGTCCCGTGGCTCTAGCCCGTCGGGAAGTGCGCCGACCGGGGATGGGCCGCCTTCGGGCCCCCGAACCGGGGTTTGGTCACCCGCGCATTAAACACAGAGCGGTGCGTGTTCGTCGGCGGCCACGAGAGCTTCCGAACTGCACTTGGTCCCGTGGCTCTAGCCCGTCGGGAAGTGCGCCGACCGGGGATGGGCCGCCTTCGGGCCCCCGAACCGGGGTTTGGTCACCCGCGCATTAAACACAGAGCGGTGCGTGTTCGTCGGCGGCCACGAGAGCTTCCGAACGCACTTGGTCCCGTGGCTCTAGCCCGTCGGGAAGTGCGCCGACCGGGGATGGGCCGCCTTCGGGCCCCCGAACCGGGGTTTGGTCACCCGCGCATTAAACACAGAGCGGTGCGTGTTCGTCGGCGGCCACGAGAGCTTCCGAACGCACTTGGTCCCGTGGCTCTAGCCCGTCGGGAAGTGCGCCGACCGGGGATGGGCCGCCTTCGGGCCCCCGAACCGGGGTTTGGTCACCCGCGCATTAAACACAGAGCGGTGCGTGTTCGTCGGCGGCCACGAGAGCTTCCGAACGCACTTGGTCCCGTGGCTCTAGCCCGTCGGGAAGTGCGCCGACCGGGGATGGGCCGCCTTCGGGCCCCCGAACCGGGGTTTGGTCACCCGCGCATTAAACACAGAGCGGTGCGTGTTCGTCGGCGGCCACGAGAGCTTCCGAACGCACTTGGTCCCGTGGCTCTAGCCCGTCGGGAAGTGCGCCGACCGGGGATGGGCCGCCTTCGGGCCCCCGAACCGGGGTTTGGTCACCCGCGCATTAAACACAGAGCGGTGCGTGTTCGTCGGCGGCCACGAGAGCTTCCGAACGCACTTGGTCCCGTGGCTCTAGCCCGTCGGGAAGTGCGCCGACCGGGGATGGGCCGCCTTCGGGCCCCCGAACCGGGGTTTGGTCACCCGCGCATTAAACACAGAGCGGTGCGTGTTTCGTCGGCGGCCACGAGAGCTTCCGAACGCACTTGGTCCCGTGGCTCTAGCCCGTCGGGAAGTGCGCCGACCGGGGATGGGCCGCCTTCGGGCCCCCCGAACCGGGGTTTGGTCACCGGCGCATTAAAACCCATAGCGGTGCGTGTTCGTCGGCGGCCACGAGAGGTTCCGAAAGCCCTTGGTCCCGTGGCTCTAGCCCGTCGGGAAGTGTAGTTCGTGCCCGGCCTACCGCCTCCATCCTCGGTCCCAGCCTTCTGCATTGGCTTAATGGACTTGGAACACAGTCTCCCTATATACGGTGAGGAAGTGTTTTTTCAAAATGTCCGTCTACATGGGGGCCCTAGGCCAGGCGAAACCAACACGCCTACCTGGTTGTCGCCCTGAAGATGGGTACGCCGTCATCTGGGGACCAGCGTCGGACTTAGAAAAATTTTCGCCGCTTCGATCCAATTCTGTTAATTGCTCCATCTCCCTCGGTTCAGCCGACACGCACACCCGGCGCGGGGCCTCCTCCTTCTCCTCCTAAACACAGAGCGGTGCGTGTTCGTCGGCGGCCACGAGAGCTTCCGAACGCACTTGGTCCCGTGGCTCTAGCCCGTCGGGAAGTGCGCCGACCGGGGATGGGCCGCCTTCGGGCCCCCGAACCGGGGTTTGGTCACCCGCAGGCATTAAACACAGAGCGGTGCGTGTTCGTCGGCGGCACGAGAGCTTCCGAACGCACTTGGTCCCGTGGCTCTAGCCCGTCGGGAAGTGCGCCGACCGGGGATGGGCCGCCTTCGGGCCCCCGAACCGGGGTTTGGTCACCCGCGCATTAAACACAGAGCGGTGCGTGTTCGTCGGCGGCCACGAGAGCTTCCGAACGCACTTGGTCCCGTGGCTCTAGCCCGTCGGGAAGTGCGCCGACCGGGGATGGGCCGCCTTCGGGCCCCCCGAACCGGGGTTTGGTCACCCGCGCATTAAACACAGAGCGGTGCGTGTTCGTCGGCGGCCACGAGAGCTTCCGAACGCACTTGGTCCCGTGGCTCTAGCCCGTCGGGAAGTGCGCCGACCGGGGATGGGCCGCCTTCGGGCCCCCGAACCGGGGTTTTGGTCACCCCGCGCATTAAACACAGAGCGGTGCGTGTTCGTCGGCGGCCACGAGAGCTTCCGAACGCACTTGGTCCCGTGGCTCTAGCCCGTCGGGAAGTGCGCCGACCGGGGATGGGCCGCCTTCGGGCCCCCGAACCGGGGTTTGGTCACCCGCGCATTAAACACAGAGCGGTGCGTGTTCGTCGGCGGCCACGAGAGCTTCCGAACGCACTTGGTCCCGTGGCTCTAGCCCGTCGGGAAGTGCGCCGACCGGGGATGGGCCGCCTTCGGGCCCCCGAACCGGGGTTTGGTCACCCGCGCATTAAACACAGAGCGGTGCGTGTTCGTCGGCGGCCACGAGAGCTTCCGAACGCACTTGGTCCCGTGGCTCTAGCCCGTCGGGAAGTGCGCCGACCGGGGATGGGCCGCCTTCGGGCCCCCGAACCGGGGTTTGGTCACCCCGCGCATTAAACACAGAGCGGTGCGTGTTCGTCGGCGGCCACGAGAGCTTCCGAACGCACTTGGTCCCGTGGCTCTAGCCCGTCGGGAAGTGCGCCGACCGGGGATGGGCCGCCTTCGGGCCCCCGAACCGGGGTTTGGTCACCCGCGCATTAAACACAGAGCGGTGCGTGTTCGTCGGCGGCCACGAGAGCTTCCGAACGCACTTGGTCCCGTGGCTCTAGCCCGTCGGGAAGTGCGCCGACCGGGGATGGGCCGCCTTCGGGGCCCCCGAACCGGGGTTTGGGTCACCCGCGCATTAAACACAGAGCGGTGCGTGTTCGTCGGCGGCCACGAGAGCTTCCGAACGCACTTGGTCCCGTGGCTCTAGCCCGTCGGGAAGTGCGCCGACCGGGGATGGGCCGCCTTCGGGCCCCGAACCGGGGTTGGTCACCCGCGCATTAAACACAGAGCGGTGCGTGTTCGTCGGCGGCCACGAGAGCTTCCGAACGCACTTGGTCCCGTGGCTCTAGCCCCGTCGGGAAGTGCGCCGACCGGGGATGGGCCGCCTTCGGGCCCCCGAACCGGGGTTTGGTCACCCGCGCATTAAACACAGAGCGGTGCGTGTTCGTCGGCGGCCACGAGAGCTTCCGAACGCACTTGGTCCCGTGGCTCTAGCCCGTCGGGAAGTGCGCCGACCGGGGATGGCCGCCTTCGGGCCCCCGAACCGGGGTTTGGTCACCCGCGCATTAAACACAGAGCGGTGCGTGTTCGTCGGCGGCCACGAGAGCTTCCGAACGCACTTGGTCCCGTGGCTCTAGCCCGTCGGGAAGTGCGCCGACCGGGGATGGGCCGCCTTCGGGCCCCCGAACCGGGGTTTGGTCACCCGCGCATTAAACACAGAGCGGTGCGTGTTCGTCGGCGGCCACGAGAGCTTCCGAACGCACTTGGTCCCGTGGCTCTAGCCCGTCGGGAAGTGCGCCGACCGGGGATGGGCCGCCTTCGGGCCCCCGAACCGGGGTTTGGTCACCCGCGCATTAAACACAGAGCGGTGCGTGTTCGTCGGCGGCCACGAGAGCTTCCGAACGCACTTGGTCCCGTGGCTCTAGCCCGTCGGGAAGTGCGCCGACCGGGGATGGGCCGCCTTCGGGCCCCCGAACCGGGTTTGGTCACCCCGCGCATTAAACACAGAGCGGTGCGTGTTCGTCGGCGGCCACGAGAGCTTCCGAACGCACTTGGTCCCGTGGCTCTAGCCCGTCGGAAGTGCGCCGACCGGGGATGGGCCGCCTTCGGGCCCCCGAACCGGGGTTTGGTCACCCGCGCATTAAACACAGAGCGGTGCGTGTTCGTCGGCGGCCACGAGAGCTTCCGAACGCACTTGGTCCCGTGGCTCTAGCCCGTCGGGAAGTGCGCCGACCGGGGATGGGCCGCCTTCGGGCCCCCGAACCGGGGTTTGGTCACCCGCGCATTAAACACAGAGCGGTGCGTGTTCGTCGGCGGCCACGAGAGCTTCCGAACGCACTTGGTCCCGTGGCTCTAGCCCGTCGGGAAGTGCGCCGACCGGGATGGGCCGCCTTCGGGCCCCCGAACCGGGGTTTGGTCACCCGCGCATTAAACACAGAGCGGTGCGTGTTCGTCGGCGGCCACGAGAGCTTCCGAACGCACTTGGTCCCGTGGCTCTAGCCCGTCGGGAAGTGCGCCGACCGGGGATGGGCCGCCTTCGGGCCCCCGAACCGGGGTTTGGTCACCCGCGCATTAAACACAGAGCGGTGCGTGTTCGTCGGCGGCCACGAGAGCTTCCGAACGCACTTGGTCCCGTGGCTCTAGCCCGTCGGGAAGTGCGCCGACCGGGGATGGGCCGCCTTCGGGCCCCCGAACCGGGGTTTGGTCACCGGCGCATTAAACCCATAGCGGTGCGTGTTCGTCGGCGGCCACGAGAGGTTCCGAAAGCCCTTGGTCCCGTGGCTCTAGCCCGTCGGGAAGTGTAGTTCGTGCCCGGCCTACCGCCCTCCATCCTCGGTCCCAGCCTTCTGCATTGGCTTAATGGACTTGGAACACAGTCTCCCTATATACGGTGAGGAAGTGTTTTTTCAAAATGTCCGTCTACATGGGGGCCCTAGGCCAGGCGAAACCAACACGCCTACCTGGTTGTCGCCCTGAAGATGGGTACGCCGTCATCTGGGGACCAGCGTCGGACTTAGAAAATTTTCGCCGCTTCGATCCAATTCTGTTAATTGCTCCATCTCCCTCGGTTCAGCCGACACGCACACCCGGCGCGGGGCCTCCTCCTTCTCCTCCTAAACACAGAGCGGTGCGTGTTCGTCGGCGGCCACGAGAGCTTCCGAACGCACTTGGTCCCGTGGCTCTAGCCCGTCGGGAAGTGCGCCGACCGGGGATGGGCCGCCTTCGGGCCCCCGAACCGGGGTTTGGTCACCCGCGCATTAAACACAGAGCGGTGCGTGTTCGTCGGCGGCCACGAGAGCTTCCGAACGCACTTGGTCCCGTGGCTCTAGCCCGTCGGGAAGTGCGCCGACCGGGGATGGGCCGCCTTCGGGCCCCCGAACCGGGGTTTGGTCACCCGCGCATTAAACACAGAGCGGTGCGTGTTCGTCGGCGGCCACGAGAGCTTCCGAACGCACTTGGTCCCGTGGCTCTAGCCGTCGGGAAGTGCGCCGACCGGGGATGGGCCGCCTTCGGGCCCCCGAACCGGGGTTTGGTCACCCGCGCATTAAACACAGAGCGGTGCGTGTTCGTCGGCGGCCACGAGAGCTTCCGAACGCACTTGGTCCCGTGGCTCTAGCCCGTCGGGAAGTGCGCCGACCGGGGATGGGCCGCCTTCGGGCCCCCGAACCGGGGTTTGGTCACCCGCGCATTAAACACAGAGCGGTGCGTGTTCGTCGGCGGCCACGAGAGCTTCCGAACGCACTTGGTCCCGTGGCTCTAGCCCGTCGGGAAGTGCGCCGACCGGGGATGGGCCGCCTTCGGGCCCCCGAACCGGGGTTTGGTCACCCGCGCATTAAACACAGAGCGGTGCGTGTTCGTCCGGCGGCCACGAGAGCTTCCGAACGCACTTGGTCCCGTGGCTCTAGCCCGTCGGGAAGTGCGCCGACCGGGGATGGGCCGCCTTCGGGCCCCCGAACGGGGTTTGGTCACCCGCGCATTAAACACAGAGCGGTGCGTGTTCGTCGGCGGCCACGAGAGCTTCCGAACGCACTTGGTCCCGTGGCTCTAGCCCGTCGGGAAGTGCGCCGACCGGGGATGGGCCGCCTTCGGGCCCCCGAACCGGGGTTTGGTCACCCGCGCATTAAACACAGAGCGGTGCGTGTTCGTCGGCGGCCACGAGAGCTTCCGAACGCACTTGGTCCCGTGGCTCTAGCCCGTCGGGAAGTGCGCCGACCGGGGATGGGCCGCCTTCGGGCCCCCGAACCGGGGTTTGGTCACCCGCGCATTAAACACAGAGCGGTGCGTGTTCGTCGGCGGCCACGAGAGCTGCCGAACGCACTTGGTCCCGTGGCTCTAGCCCGTCGGGAAGTGCGCCGACCGGGGATGGGCCGCCTTCGGGCCCCCGAACCGGGGTTTGGTCACCGGCGCATTAAACCCATAGCAGTGCGTGTTCGTCGGCGGCCACGAGAGGTTCCGAAAGCCCTTGGTCCCGTGGCTCTAGCCCGTCGGGAAGTGTAGTTCGTGCCCGGCCTACCGCCTCCATCCTCGGTCCCAGCCTTCTGCATTGGCTTAATGGACTTGGAACACAGTCTCCCTATATACGGTGAGGAAGTGTTTTTTCAAAATGTCCGTCTACATGGGGGCCCTAGGCCAGGCGAAACCAACACGCCTACCTGGTTGTCGCCCTGAAGATGGGTACGCCGTCATCTGGGGACCAGCGTCGGACTTAGAAAATTTTCGCCGCTTCGATCCAATTCTGTTAATTGCTCCATCTCCCTCGGTTCAGCCGACACGCACACCCGGCGCGGGGCCTCCTCCTTCTCCTCCTAAACACAGAGCGGTGCGTGTTCGTCGGCGGCCACGAGAGCTTCCGAACGCACTTGGTCCCGTGGCTCTAGCCCGTCGGGAAGTGCGCCGACCGGGGATGGGCCGCCTTCGGGCCCCCGAACCGGGGTTTGGTCACCCGCGCATTAAACACAGAGCGGTGCGTGTTCGTCGGCGGCCACGAGAGCTTCCGAACGCACTTGGTCCCGTGGCTCTAGCCCGTCGGGAAGTGCGCCGACCGGGGATGGGCCGCCTTCGGGCCCCCGAACCGGGGTTTGGTCACCCGCGCATTAAACACAGAGCGGTGCGTGTTCGTCGGCGGCCACGAGAGCTTCCGAACGCACTTGGTCCCGTGGCTCTAGCCCGTCGGGAAGTGCGCCGACCGGGGATGGGCCGCCTTCGGGCCCCCGAACCGGGGTTTGGTCACCCGCGCATTAAACACAGAGCGGTGCGTGTTCGTCGGCGGCCACGAGAGCTTCCGAACGCACTTGGTCCCGTGGCTCTAGCCCGTCGGGAAGTGCGCCGACCGGGGATGGGCCGCCTTCGGGCCCCCGAACCGGGGTTTGGTCACCCGCGCATTAAACACAGAGCGGTGCGTGTTCGTCGGCGGCCACGAGAGCTTCCGAACGCACTTGGTCCCGTGGCTCTAGCCCGTCGGGAAGTGCGCCGACCGGGGATGGGCCGCCTTCGGGCCCCCGAACCGGGGTTTGGTCACCCGCGCATTAAACACAGAGCGGTGCGTGTTCGTCGGCGGCCACGAGAGCTTCCGAACGCACTTGGTCCCGTGGCTCTAGCCCGTCGGGAAGTGCGCCGACCGGGGATGGGCCGCCTTCGGGCCCCCGAACCGGGGTTTGGTCACCCGCGCATTAAACACAGAGCGGTGCGTGTTCGTCGGCGGCCACGAGAGCTTCCGAACGCACTTGGTCCCGTGGCTCTAGCCCGTCGGGAAGTGCGCCGACCGGGGATGGGCCGCCTTCGGGCCCCCGAACCGGGGTTTGGTCACCCGCGCATTAAACACAGAGCGGTGCGTGTTCGTCGGCGGCCACGAGAGCTTCCGAACGCACTTGGTCCCGTGGCTCTAGCCCGTCGGGAAGTGCGCCGACCGGGGATGGGCCGCCTTCGGGCCCCCGAACCGGGGTTTGGTCACCCGCGCATTAAACACAGAGCGGTGCGTGTTCGTCGGCGGCCACGAGAGCTTCCGAACGCACTTGGTCCCGTGGCTCTAGCCCGTCGGGAAGTGCGCCGACCGGGGATGGGCCGCCTTCGGGCCCCCGAACCGGGGTTTGGTCACCCGCGCATTAAACACAGAGCGGTGCGTGTTCGTCGGCGGCCACGAGAGCTTCCGAACGCACTTGGTCCCGTGGCTCTAGCCCGTCGGGAAGTGCGCCGACCGGGGATGGGCCGCCTTCGGGCCCCCGAACCGGGGTTTGGTCACCCGCGCATTAAACACAGAGCGGTGCGTGTTCGTCGGCGGCCACGAGAGCTTCCGAACGCACTTGGTCCCGTGGCTCTAGCCCGTCGGGAAGTGCGCCGACCGGGGATGGGCCGCCTTCGGGCCCCCGAACCGGGGTTTGGTCACCGGCGCATTAAACCCATAGCGGTGCGTGTTCGTCGGCGGCCACGAGAGGTTCCGAAAGCCCTTGGTCCCGTGGCTCTAGCCCGTCGGGAAGTGTAGTTCGTGCCCGGCCTACCGCCTCCATCCTCGGTCCCAGCCTTCTGCATTGGCTTAATGGACTTGGAACACAGTCTCCCTATATACGGTGAGGAAGTGTTTTTTCAAAATGTCCGTCTACATGGGGGCCCTAGGCCAGGCGAAACCAACACGCCTACCTGGTTGTCGCCCTGAAGATGGGTACGCCGTCATCTGGGGACCAGCGTCGGACTTAGAAAATTTTCGCCGCTTCGATCCAATTCTGTTAATTGCTCCATCTCCCTCGGTTCAGCCGACACGCACACCCGGCGCGGGGCCTCCTCCTTCTCCTCCTAAACACAGAGCGGTGCGTGTTCGTCGGCGGCCACGAGAGCTTCCGAACGCACTTGGTCCCGTGGCTCTAGCCCGTCGGGAAGTGCGCCGACCGGGGATGGGCCGCCTTCGGGCCCCCGAACCGGGGTTTGGTCACCCGCGCATTAAACACAGAGCGGTGCGTGTTCGTCGGCGGCCACGAGAGCTTCCGAACGCACTTGGTCCCGTGGCTCTAGCCCGTCGGGAAGTGCGCCGACCGGGGATGGGCCGCCTTCGGGCCCCCGAACCGGGGTTTGGTCACCCGCGCATTAAACACAGAGCGGTGCGTGTTCGTCGGCGGCCACGAGAGCTTCCGAACGCACTTGGTCCCGTGGCTCTAGCCCGTCGGGAAGTGCGCCGACCGGGGATGGGCCGCCTTCGGGCCCCCGAACCGGGGTTTGGTCACCCGCGCATTAAACACAGAGCGGTGCGTGTTCGTCGGCGGCCACGAGAGCTTCCGAACGCACTTGGTCCCGTGGCTCTAGCCCGTCGGGAAGTGCGCCGACCGGGGATGGGCCGCCTTCGGGCCCCCGAACCGGGGTTTGGTCACCCGCGCATTAAACACAGAGCGGTGCGTGTTCGTCGGCGGCCACGAGAGCTTCCGAACGCACTTGGTCCCGTGGCTCTAGCCCGTCGGGAAGTGCGCCGACCGGGGATGGGCCGCCTTCGGGCCCCCGAACCGGGGTTTGGTCACCCGCGCATTAAACACAGAGCGGTGCGTGTTCGTCGGCGGCCACGAGAGCTTCCGAACGCACTTGGTCCCGTGGCTCTAGCCCGTCGGGAAGTGCGCCGACCGGGGATGGGCCGCCTTCGGGCCCCCGAACCGGGGTTTGGTCACCCGCGCATTAAACACAGAGCGGTGCGTGTTCGTCGGCGGCCACGAGAGCTTCCGAACGCACTTGGTCCCGTGGCTCTAGCCCGTCGGGAAGTGCGCCGACCGGGGATGGGCCGCCTTCGGGCCCCCGAACCGGGGTTTGGTCACCCGCGCATTAAACACAGAGCGGTGCGTGTTCGTCGGCGGCCACGAGAGCTTCCGAACGCACTTGGTCCCGTGGCTCTAGCCCGTCGGGAAGTGCGCCGACCGGGGATGGGCCGCCTTCGGGCCCCCGAACCGGGGTTTGGTCACCCGCGCATTAAACACAGAGCGGTGCGTGTTCGTCGGCGGCCACGAGAGCTTCCGAACGCACTTGGTCCCGTGGCTCTAGCCCGTCGGGAAGTGCGCCGACCGGGGATGGGCCGCCTTCGGGCCCCCGAACCGGGGTTTGGTCACCCGCGCATTAAACACAGAGCGGTGCGTGTTCGTCGGCGGCCACGAGAGCTTCCGAACGCACTTGGTCCCGTGGCTCTAGCCCGTCGGGAAGTGCGCCGACCGGGGATGGGCCGCCTTCGGGCCCCCGAACCGGGGTTTGGTCACCCGCGCATTAAACACAGAGCGGTGCGTGTTCGTCGGCGGCCACGAGAGCTTCCGAACGCACTTGGTCCCGTGGCTCTAGCCCGTCGGGAAGTGCGCCGACCGGGGATGGGCCGCCTTCGGGCCCCCGAACCGGGGTTTGGTCACCGGCGCATTAAACCCATAGCGGTGCGTGTTCGTCGGCGGCCACGAGAGGTTCCGAAAGCCCTTGGTCCCGTGGCTCTAGCCCGTCGGGAAGTGTAGTTCGTGCCCGGCCTACCGCCTCCATCCTCGGTCCCAGCCTTCTGCATTGGCTTAATGGACTTGGAACACAGTCTCCCTATATACGGTGAGGAAGTGTTTTTTCAAAATGTCCGTCTACATGGGGGCCCTAGGCCAGGCGAAACCAACACGCCTACCTGGTTGTCGCCCTGAAGATGGGTACGCCGTCATCTGGGGACCAGCGTCGGACTTAGAAAATTTTCGCCGCTTCGATCCAATTCTGTTAATTGCTCCATCTCCCTCGGTTCAGCCGACACGCACACCCGGCGCGGGGCCTCCTCCTTCTCCTCCTAAACACAGAGCGGTGCGTGTTCGTCGGCGGCCACGAGAGCTTCCGAACGCACTTGGTCCCGTGGCTCTAGCCCGTCGGGAAGTGCGCCGACCGGGGATGGGCCGCCTTCGGGCCCCCGAACCGGGGTTTGGTCACCCGCGCATTAAACACAGAGCGGTGCGTGTTCGTCGGCGGCCACGAGAGCTTCCGAACGCACTTGGTCCCGTGGCTCTAGCCCGTCGGGAAGTGCGCCGACCGGGGATGGGCCGCCTTCGGGCCCCCGAACCGGGGTTTGGTCACCCGCGCATTAAACACAGAGCGGTGCGTGTTCGTCGGCGGCCACGAGAGCTTCCGAACGCACTTGGTCCCGTGGCTCTAGCCCGTCGGGAAGTGCGCCGACCGGGGATGGGCCGCCTTCGGGCCCCCGAACCGGGGTTTGGTCACCCGCGCATTAAACACAGAGCGGTGCGTGTTCGTCGGCGGCCACGAGAGCTTCCGAACGCACTTGGTCCCGT
>NW_028293158.1:115000-120000 GCF_960531495.2 Zeus faber | reverse complement strand
CCCTCCAGAGAGGTGCCTCCCCACATATACGGTGAGGAAGTGTTTTATCAAAATGGCCGTTTACATAGGGGCCCTAGGCCAGGCGAAACCAACACGCCTACCTGGTTGTCGCCCTGAAGATGGGGACGGCTGCAACTGGTGTTCTTCGTCGGACTTTGAAAAAATCCTCGCCGCTCCCATCCAGTTGCATCGCCTCCGTGCCTCTGGGACTCTGGCTCCCTATAAACGGTGAGGAGGTGTTTTAGTAAGGTGAGTGTTTACAGGGGGTGCCCGAGGCCAGATGAAACCAACACGCCTGCCTGATTGTCGCCCTGAAGATGGGGACGGCTGCAACTGGGGTTCTGCGTCGGACTTGTGGAAAAATAAAAATATTAAATCCTCGCCGATTCAATCCATTGATATGTGTTCGAACGGGGACGGGGACGCGGACGCGGACGCGGACGCGGACGCGGAACTCGGAACTCGGAACTCGGAACTCGGAACTCGGAACTCGGAACTCGGGACACGGGACACGGGACACGGACACGGACACGGACACGGACACGGACACGGACACGGCCGCCTTCCGGGCCCCGGACCGGGGCTTAGCCAACGGCGCATTAAACCCAGAGCAGGGCGTGTTCGTCGGCGGCCACGAGAGCTTCCGAACGCACTTGGTCCCGTGGCTCTAGCCCGTCGGGAAGTGCGCCGACCGGGGATGGGCCGCCTTCGGGCCCCCGAACCGGGGTTTGGTCACCGGCGCATTAAACCCATAGCGGTGCGTGTTCGTCGGCGGCCACGAGAGGTTCCGAAAGCCCTTGGTCCCGTGGCTCTAGCCCGTCGGGAAGTGTAGTTCGTGCCCGGCCTACCGCCTCCATCCTCGGTCCCAGCCTTCTGCATTGGCTTAATGGACTTGGAACACAGTCTCCCTATATACGGTGAGGAAGTGTTTTTTCAAAATGTCCGTCTACATGGGGGCCCTAGGCCAGGCGAAACCAACACGCCTACCTGGTTGTCGCCCTGAAGATGGGTACGCCGTCATCTGGGGACCAGCGTCGGACTTAGAAAATTTTCGCCGCTTCGATCCAATTCTGTTAATTGCTCCATCTCCCTCGGTTCAGCCGACACGCACACCCGGCGCGGGGCCTCCTCCTTCTCCTCCTAAACACAGAGCGGTGCGTGTTCGTCGGCGGCCACGAGAGCTTCCGAACGCACTTGGTCCCGTGGCTCTAGCCCGTCGGGAAGTGCGCCGACCGGGGATGGGCCGCCTTCGGGCCCCCGAACCGGGGTTTGGTCACCCGCGCATTAAACACAGAGCGGTGCGTGTTCGTCGGCGGCCACGAGAGCTTCCGAACGCACTTGGTCCCGTGGCTCTAGCCCGTCGGGAAGTGCGCCGACCGGGGATGGGCCGCCTTCGGGCCCCCGAACCGGGGTTTGGTCACCCGCGCATTAAACACAGAGCGGTGCGTGTTCGTCGGCGGCCACGAGAGCTTCCGAACGCACTTGGTCCCGTGGCTCTAGCCCGTCGGGAAGTGCGCCGACCGGGGATGGGCCGCCTTCGGGCCCCCGAACCGGGGTTTGGTCACCCGCGCATTAAACACAGAGCGGTGCGTGTTCGTCGGCGGCCACGAGAGCTTCCGAACGCACTTGGTCCCGTGGCTCTAGCCCGTCGGGAAGTGCGCCGACCGGGGATGGGCCGCCTTCGGGCCCCCGAACCGGGGTTTGGTCACCCGCGCATTAAACACAGAGCGGTGCGTGTTCGTCGGCGGCCACGAGAGCTTCCGAACGCACTTGGTCCCGTGGCTCTAGCCCGTCGGGAAGTGCGCCGACCGGGGATGGGCCGCCTTCGGGCCCCCGAACCGGGGTTTGGTCACCCGCGCATTAAACACAGAGCGGTGCGTGTTCGTCGGCGGCCACGAGAGCTTCCGAACGCACTTGGTCCCGTGGCTCTAGCCCGTCGGGAAGTGCGCCGACCGGGGATGGGCCGCCTTCGGGCCCCCGAACCGGGGTTTGGTCACCCGCGCATTAAACACAGAGCGGTGCGTGTTCGTCGGCGGCCACGAGAGCTTCCGAACGCACTTGGTCCCGTGGCTCTAGCCCGTCGGGAAGTGCGCCGACCGGGGATGGGCCGCCTTCGGGCCCCCGAACCGGGGTTTGGTCACCCGCGCATTAAACACAGAGCGGTGCGTGTTCGTCGGCGGCCACGAGAGCTTCCGAACGCACTTGGTCCCGTGGCTCTAGCCCGTCGGGAAGTGCGCCGACCGGGGATGGGCCGCCTTCGGGCCCCCGAACCGGGGTTTGGTCACCCGCGCATTAAACACAGAGCGGTGCGTGTTCGTCGGCGGCCACGAGAGCTTCCGAACGCACTTGGTCCCGTGGCTCTAGCCCGTCGGGAAGTGCGCCGACCGGGGATGGGCCGCCTTCGGGCCCCCGAACCGGGGTTTGGTCACCCGCGCATTAAACACAGAGCGGTGCGTGTTCGTCGGCGGCCACGAGAGCTTCCGAACGCACTTGGTCCCGTGGCTCTAGCCCGTCGGGAAGTGCGCCGACCGGGGATGGGCCGCCTTCGGGCCCCCGAACCGGGGTTTGGTCACCCGCGCATTAAACACAGAGCGGTGCGTGTTCGTCGGCGGCCACGAGAGCTTCCGAACGCACTTGGTCCCGTGGCTCTAGCCCGTCGGGAAGTGCGCCGACCGGGGATGGGCCGCCTTCGGGCCCCCGAACCGGGGTTTGGTCACCCGCGCATTAAACACAGAGCGGTGCGTGTTCGTCGGCGGCCACGAGAGCTTCCGAACGCACTTGGTCCCGTGGCTCTAGCCCGTCGGGAAGTGCGCCGACCGGGGATGGGCCGCCTTCGGGCCCCCGAACCGGGGTTTGGTCACCCGCGCATTAAACACAGAGCGGTGCGTGTTCGTCGGCGGCCACGAGAGCTTCCGAACGCACTTGGTCCCGTGGCTCTAGCCCGTCGGGAAGTGCGCCGACCGGGGATGGGCCGCCTTCGGGCCCCCGAACCGGGGTTTGGTCACCCGCGCATTAAACACAGAGCGGTGCGTGTTCGTCGGCGGCCACGAGAGCTTCCGAACGCACTTGGTCCCGTGGCTCTAGCCCGTCGGGAAGTGCGCCGACCGGGGATGGGCCGCCTTCGGGCCCCCGAACCGGGGTTTGGTCACCGGCGCATTAAACCCATAGCGGTGCGTGTTCGTCGGCGGCCACGAGAGCTTCCGAACGCACTTGGTCCCGTGGCTCTAGCCCGTCGGGAAGTGCGCCGACCGGGGATGGGCCGCCTTCGGGCCCCCGAACCGGGGTTTGGTCACCCGCGCATTAAACACAGAGCGGTGCGTGTTCGTCGGCGGCCACGAGAGCTTCCGAACGCACTTGGTCCCGTGGCTCTAGCCCGTCGGGAAGTGCGCCGACCGGGGATGGGCCGCCTTCGGGCCCCCGAACCGGGGTTTGGTCACCGGCGCATTAAACCCATAGCGGTGCGTGTTCGTCGGCGGCCACGAGAGGTTCCGAAAGCCCTTGGTCCCGTGGCTCTAGCCCGTCGGGAAGTGTAGTTCGTGCCCGGCCTACCGCCTCCATCCTCGGTCCCAGCCTTCTGCATTGGCTTAATGGACTTGGAACACAGTCTCCCTATATACGGTGAGGAAGTGTTTTTTCAAAATGTCCGTCTACATGGGGGCCCTAGGCCAGGCGAAACCAACACGCCTACCTGGTTGTCGCCCTGAAGATGGGTACGCCGTCATCTGGGGACCAGCGTCGGACTTAGAAAATTTTCGCCGCTTCGATCCAATTCTGTTAATTGCTCCATCTCCCTCGGTTCAGCCGACACGCACACCCGGCGCGGGGCCTCCTCCTTCTCCTCCTAAACACAGAGCGGTGCGTGTTCGTCGGCGGCCACGAGAGCTTCCGAACGCACTTGGTCCCGTGGCTCTAGCCCGTCGGGAAGTGCGCCGACCGGGGATGGGCCGCCTTCGGGCCCCCGAACCGGGGTTTGGTCACCCGCGCATTAAACACAGAGCGGTGCGTGTTCGTCGGCGGCCACGAGAGCTTCCGAACGCACTTGGTCCCGTGGCTCTAGCCCGTCGGGAAGTGCGCCGACCGGGGATGGGCCGCCTTCGGGCCCCCGAACCGGGGTTTGGTCACCCGCGCATTAAACACAGAGCGGTGCGTGTTCGTCGGCGGCCACGAGAGCTTCCGAACGCACTTGGTCCCGTGGCTCTAGCCCGTCGGGAAGTGCGCCGACCGGGGATGGGCCGCCTTCGGGCCCCCGAACCGGGGTTTGGTCACCCGCGCATTAAACACAGAGCGGTGCGTGTTCGTCGGCGGCCACGAGAGCTTCCGAACGCACTTGGTCCCGTGGCTCTAGCCCGTCGGGAAGTGCGCCGACCGGGGATGGGCCGCCTTCGGGCCCCCGAACCGGGGTTTGGTCACCCGCGCATTAAACACAGAGCGGTGCGTGTTCGTCGGCGGCCACGAGAGCTTCCGAACGCACTTGGTCCCGTGGCTCTAGCCCGTCGGGAAGTGCGCCGACCGGGGATGGGCCGCCTTCGGGCCCCCGAACCGGGGTTTGGTCACCCGCGCATTAAACACAGAGCGGTGCGTGTTCGTCGGCGGCCACGAGAGCTTCCGAACGCACTTGGTCCCGTGGCTCTAGCCCGTCGGGAAGTGCGCCGACCGGGGATGGGCCGCCTTCGGGCCCCCGAACCGGGGTTTGGTCACCCGCGCATTAAACACAGAGCGGTGCGTGTTCGTCGGCGGCCACGAGAGCTTCCGAACGCACTTGGTCCCGTGGCTCTAGCCCGTCGGGAAGTGCGCCGACCGGGGATGGGCCGCCTTCGGGCCCCCGAACCGGGGTTTGGTCACCCGCGCATTAAACACAGAGCGGTGCGTGTTCGTCGGCGGCCACGAGAGCTTCCGAACGCACTTGGTCCCGTGGCTCTAGCCCGTCGGGAAGTGCGCCGACCGGGGATGGGCCGCCTTCGGGCCCCCGAACCGGGGTTTGGTCACCCGCGCATTAAACA
>NW_028293158.1:95000-100000 GCF_960531495.2 Zeus faber | reverse complement strand
GCGTCGGACTTAGAAAATTTTCGCCGCTTCGATCCAATTCTGTTAATTGCTCCATCTCCCTCGGTTCAGCCGACACGCACACCCGGCGCGGGGCCTCCTCCTTCTCCTCCTAAACACAGAGCGGTGCGTGTTCGTCGGCGGCCACGAGAGCTTCCGAACGCACTTGGTCCCGTGGCTCTAGCCCGTCGGGAAGTGCGCCGACCGGGGATGGGCCGCCTTCGGGCCCCCGAACCGGGGTTTGGTCACCCGCGCATTAAACACAGAGCGGTGCGTGTTCGTCGGCGGCCACGAGAGCTTCCGAACGCACTTGGTCCCGTGGCTCTAGCCCGTCGGGAAGTGCGCCGACCGGGGATGGGCCGCCTTCGGGCCCCCGAACCGGGGTTTGGTCACCCGCGCATTAAACACAGAGCGGTGCGTGTTCGTCGGCGGCCACGAGAGCTTCCGAACGCACTTGGTCCCGTGGCTCTAGCCCGTCGGGAAGTGCGCCGACCGGGGATGGGCCGCCTTCGGGCCCCCGAACCGGGGTTTGGTCACCCGCGCATTAAACACAGAGCGGTGCGTGTTCGTCGGCGGCCACGAGAGCTTCCGAACGCACTTGGTCCCGTGGCTCTAGCCCGTCGGGAAGTGCGCCGACCGGGGATGGGCCGCCTTCGGGCCCCCGAACCGGGGTTTGGTCACCCGCGCATTAAACACAGAGCGGTGCGTGTTCGTCGGCGGCCACGAGAGCTTCCGAACGCACTTGGTCCCGTGGCTCTAGCCCGTCGGGAAGTGCGCCGACCGGGGATGGGCCGCCTTCGGGCCCCCGAACCGGGGTTTGGTCACCCGCGCATTAAACACAGAGCGGTGCGTGTTCGTCGGCGGCCACGAGAGCTTCCGAACGCACTTGGTCCCGTGGCTCTAGCCCGTCGGGAAGTGCGCCGACCGGGGATGGGCCGCCTTCGGGCCCCCGAACCGGGGTTTGGTCACCCGCGCATTAAACACAGAGCGGTGCGTGTTCGTCGGCGGCCACGAGAGCTTCCGAACGCACTTGGTCCCGTGGCTCTAGCCCGTCGGGAAGTGCGCCGACCGGGGATGGGCCGCCTTCGGGCCCCCGAACCGGGGTTTGGTCACCCGCGCATTAAACACAGAGCGGTGCGTGTTCGTCGGCGGCCACGAGAGCTTCCGAACGCACTTGGTCCCGTGGCTCTAGCCCGTCGGGAAGTGCGCCGACCGGGGATGGGCCGCCTTCGGGCCCCCGAACCGGGGTTTGGTCACCCGCGCATTAAACACAGAGCGGTGCGTGTTCGTCGGCGGCCACGAGAGCTTCCGAACGCACTTGGTCCCGTGGCTCTAGCCCGTCGGGAAGTGCGCCGACCGGGGATGGGCCGCCTTCGGGCCCCCGAACCGGGGTTTGGTCACCGGCGCATTAAACCCATAGCGGTGCGTGTTCGTCGGCGGCCACGAGAGGTTCCGAAAGCCCTTGGTCCCGTGGCTCTAGCCCGTCGGGAAGTGTAGTTCGTGCCCGGCCTACCGCCTCCATCCTCGGTCCCAGCCTTCTGCATTGGCTTAATGGACTTGGAACACAGTCTCCCTATATACGGTGAGGAAGTGTTTTTTCAAAATGTCCGTCTACATGGGGGCCCTAGGCCAGGCGAAACCAACACGCCTACCTGGTTGTCGCCCTGAAGATGGGTACGCCGTCATCTGGGGACCAGCGTCGGACTTAGAAAATTTTCGCCGCTTCGATCCAATTCTGTTAATTGCTCCATCTCCCTCGGTTCAGCCGACACGCACACCCGGCGCGGGGCCTCCTCCTTCTCCTCCTAAACACAGAGCGGTGCGTGTTCGTCGGCGGCCACGAGAGCTTCCGAACGCACTTGGTCCCGTGGCTCTAGCCCGTCGGGAAGTGCGCCGACCGGGGATGGGCCGCCTTCGGGCCCCCGAACCGGGGTTTGGTCACCCGCGCATTAAACACAGAGCGGTGCGTGTTCGTCGGCGGCCACGAGAGCTTCCGAACGCACTTGGTCCCGTGGCTCTAGCCCGTCGGGAAGTGCGCCGACCGGGGATGGGCCGCCTTCGGGCCCCCGAACCGGGGTTTGGTCACCCGCGCATTAAACACAGAGCGGTGCGTGTTCGTCGGCGGCCACGAGAGCTTCCGAACGCACTTGGTCCCGTGGCTCTAGCCCGTCGGGAAGTGCGCCGACCGGGGATGGGCCGCCTTCGGGCCCCCGAACCGGGGTTTGGTCACCCGCGCATTAAACACAGAGCGGTGCGTGTTCGTCGGCGGCCACGAGAGCTTCCGAACGCACTTGGTCCCGTGGCTCTAGCCCGTCGGGAAGTGCGCCGACCGGGGATGGGCCGCCTTCGGGCCCCCGAACCGGGGTTTGGTCACCCGCGCATTAAACACAGAGCGGTGCGTGTTCGTCGGCGGCCACGAGAGCTTCCGAACGCACTTGGTCCCGTGGCTCTAGCCCGTCGGGAAGTGCGCCGACCGGGGATGGGCCGCCTTCGGGCCCCCGAACCGGGGTTTGGTCACCCGCGCATTAAACACAGAGCGGTGCGTGTTCGTCGGCGGCCACGAGAGCTTCCGAACGCACTTGGTCCCGTGGCTCTAGCCCGTCGGGAAGTGCGCCGACCGGGGATGGGCCGCCTTCGGGCCCCCGAACCGGGGTTTGGTCACCCGCGCATTAAACACAGAGCGGTGCGTGTTCGTCGGCGGCCACGAGAGCTTCCGAACGCACTTGGTCCCGTGGCTCTAGCCCGTCGGGAAGTGCGCCGACCGGGGATGGGCCGCCTTCGGGCCCCCGAACCGGGGTTTGGTCACCCGCGCATTAAACACAGAGCGGTGCGTGTTCGTCGGCGGCCACGAGAGCTTCCGAACGCACTTGGTCCCGTGGCTCTAGCCCGTCGGGAAGTGCGCCGACCGGGGATGGGCCGCCTTCGGGCCCCCGAACCGGGGTTTGGTCACCCGCGCATTAAACACAGAGCGGTGCGTGTTCGTCGGCGGCCACGAGAGCTTCCGAACGCACTTGGTCCCGTGGCTCTAGCCCGTCGGGAAGTGCGCCGACCGGGGATGGGCCGCCTTCGGGCCCCCGAACCGGGGTTTGGTCACCCGCGCATTAAACACAGAGCGGTGCGTGTTCGTCGGCGGCCACGAGAGCTTCCGAACGCACTTGGTCCCGTGGCTCTAGCCCGTCGGGAAGTGCGCCGACCGGGGATGGGCCGCCTTCGGGCCCCCGAACCGGGGTTTGGTCACCCGCGCATTAAACACAGAGCGGTGCGTGTTCGTCGGCGGCCACGAGAGCTTCCGAACGCACTTGGTCCCGTGGCTCTAGCCCGTCGGGAAGTGCGCCGACCGGGGATGGGCCGCCTTCGGGCCCCCGAACCGGGGTTTGGTCACCCGCGCATTAAACACAGAGCGGTGCGTGTTCGTCGGCGGCCACGAGAGCTTCCGAACGCACTTGGTCCCGTGGCTCTAGCCCGTCGGGAAGTGCGCCGACCGGGGATGGGCCGCCTTCGGGCCCCCGAACCGGGGTTTGGTCACCCGCGCATTAAACACAGAGCGGTGCGTGTTCGTCGGCGGCCACGAGAGCTTCCGAACGCACTTGGTCCCGTGGCTCTAGCCCGTCGGGAAGTGCGCCGACCGGGGATGGGCCGCCTTCGGGCCCCCGAACCGGGGTTTGGTCACCCGCGCATTAAACACAGAGCGGTGCGTGTTCGTCGGCGGCCACGAGAGCTTCCGAACGCACTTGGTCCCGTGGCTCTAGCCCGTCGGGAAGTGCGCCGACCGGGGATGGGCCGCCTTCGGGCCCCCGAACCGGGGTTTGGTCACCCGCGCATTAAACACAGAGCGGTGCGTGTTCGTCGGCGGCCACGAGAGCTTCCGAACGCACTTGGTCCCGTGGCTCTAGCCCGTCGGGAAGTGCGCCGACCGGGGATGGGCCGCCTTCGGGCCCCCGAACCGGGGTTTGGTCACCCGCGCATTAAACACAGAGCGGTGCGTGTTCGTCGGCGGCCACGAGAGCTTCCGAACGCACTTGGTCCCGTGGCTCTAGCCCGTCGGGAAGTGCGCCGACCGGGGATGGGCCGCCTTCGGGCCCCCGAACCGGGGTTTGGTCACCCGCGCATTAAACACAGAGCGGTGCGTGTTCGTCGGCGGCCACGAGAGCTTCCGAACGCACTTGGTCCCGTGGCTCTAGCCCGTCGGGAAGTGCGCCGACCGGGGATGGGCCGCCTTCGGGCCCCCGAACCGGGGTTTGGTCACCCGCGCATTAAACACAGAGCGGTGCGTGTTCGTCGGCGGCCACGAGAGCTTCCGAACGCACTTGGTCCCGTGGCTCTAGCCCGTCGGGAAGTGCGCCGACCGGGGATGGGCCGCCTTCGGGCCCCCGAACCGGGGTTTGGTCACCCGCGCATTAAACACAGAGCGGTGCGTGTTCGTCGGCGGCCACGAGAGCTTCCGAACGCACTTGGTCCCGTGGCTCTAGCCCGTCGGGAAGTGCGCCGACCGGGGATGGGCCGCCTTCGGGCCCCCGAACCGGGGTTTGGTCACCCGCGCATTAAACACAGAGCGGTGCGTGTTCGTCGGCGGCCACGAGAGCTTCCGAACGCACTTGGTCCCGTGGCTCTAGCCCGTCGGGAAGTGCGCCGACCGGGGATGGGCCGCCTTCGGGCCCCCGAACCGGGGTTTGGTCACCCGCGCATTAAACACAGAGCGGTGCGTGTTCGTCGGCGGCCACGAGAGCTTCCGAACGCACTTGGTCCCGTGGCTCTAGCCCGTCGGGAAGTGCGCCGACCGGGGATGGGCCGCCTTCGGGCCCCCGAACCGGGGTTTGGTCACCGGCGCATTAAACCCATAGCGGTGCGTGTTCGTCGGCGGCCACGAGAGGTTCCGAAAGCCCTTGGTCCCGTGGCTCTAGCCCGTCGGGAAGTGTAGTTCGTGCCCGGCCTACCGCCTCCATCCTCGGTCCCAGCCTTCTGCATTGGCTTAATGGACTTGGAACACAGTCTCCCTATATACG
>NW_028293158.1:62500-67500 GCF_960531495.2 Zeus faber | reverse complement strand
GCCACGAGAGCTTCCGAACGCACTTGGTCCCGTGGCTCTAGCCCGTCGGGAAGTGCGCCGACCGGGGATGGGCCGCCTTCGGGCCCCCGAACCGGGGTTTGGTCACCCGCGCATTAAACACAGAGCGGTGCGTGTTCGTCGGCGGCCACGAGAGCTTCCGAACGCACTTGGTCCCGTGGCTCTAGCCCGTCGGGAAGTGCGCCGACCGGGGATGGGCCGCCTTCGGGCCCCCGAACCGGGGTTTGGTCACCCGCGCATTAAACACAGAGCGGTGCGTGTTCGTCGGCGGCCACGAGAGCTTCCGAACGCACTTGGTCCCGTGGCTCTAGCCCGTCGGGAAGTGCGCCGACCGGGGATGGGCCGCCTTCGGGCCCCCGAACCGGGGTTTGGTCACCCGCGCATTAAACACAGAGCGGTGCGTGTTCGTCGGCGGCCACGAGAGCTTCCGAACGCACTTGGTCCCGTGGCTCTAGCCCGTCGGGAAGTGCGCCGACCGGGGATGGGCCGCCTTCGGGCCCCCGAACCGGGGTTTGGTCACCGGCGCATTAAACCCATAGCGGTGCGTGTTCGTCGGCGGCCACGAGAGGTTCCGAAAGCCCTTGGTCCCGTGGCTCTAGCCCGTCGGGAAGTGTAGTTCGTGCCCGGCCTACCGCCTCCATCCTCGGTCCCAGCCTTCTGCATTGGCTTAATGGACTTGGAACACAGTCTCCCTATATACGGTGAGGAAGTGTTTTTTCAAAATGTCCGTCTACATGGGGGCCCTAGGCCAGGCGAAACCAACACGCCTACCTGGTTGTCGCCCTGAAGATGGGTACGCCGTCATCTGGGGACCAGCGTCGGACTTAGAAAATTTTCGCCGCTTCGATCCAATTCTGTTAATTGCTCCATCTCCCTCGGTTCAGCCGACACGCACACCCGGCGCGGGGCCTCCTCCTTCTCCTCCTAAACACAGAGCGGTGCGTGTTCGTCGGCGGCCACGAGAGCTTCCGAACGCACTTGGTCCCGTGGCTCTAGCCCGTCGGGAAGTGCGCCGACCGGGGATGGGCCGCCTTCGGGCCCCCGAACCGGGGTTTGGTCACCCGCGCATTAAACACAGAGCGGTGCGTGTTCGTCGGCGGCCACGAGAGCTTCCGAACGCACTTGGTCCCGTGGCTCTAGCCCGTCGGGAAGTGCGCCGACCGGGGATGGGCCGCCTTCGGGCCCCCGAACCGGGGTTTGGTCACCCGCGCATTAAACACAGAGCGGTGCGTGTTCGTCGGCGGCCACGAGAGCTTCCGAACGCACTTGGTCCCGTGGCTCTAGCCCGTCGGGAAGTGCGCCGACCGGGGATGGGCCGCCTTCGGGCCCCCGAACCGGGGTTTGGTCACCCGCGCATTAAACACAGAGCGGTGCGTGTTCGTCGGCGGCCACGAGAGCTTCCGAACGCACTTGGTCCCGTGGCTCTAGCCCGTCGGGAAGTGCGCCGACCGGGGATGGGCCGCCTTCGGGCCCCCGAACCGGGGTTTGGTCACCCGCGCATTAAACACAGAGCGGTGCGTGTTCGTCGGCGGCCACGAGAGCTTCCGAACGCACTTGGTCCCGTGGCTCTAGCCCGTCGGGAAGTGCGCCGACCGGGGATGGGCCGCCTTCGGGCCCCCGAACCGGGGTTTGGTCACCCGCGCATTAAACACAGAGCGGTGCGTGTTCGTCGGCGGCCACGAGAGCTTCCGAACGCACTTGGTCCCGTGGCTCTAGCCCGTCGGGAAGTGCGCCGACCGGGGATGGGCCGCCTTCGGGCCCCCGAACCGGGGTTTGGTCACCCGCGCATTAAACACAGAGCGGTGCGTGTTCGTCGGCGGCCACGAGAGCTTCCGAACGCACTTGGTCCCGTGGCTCTAGCCCGTCGGGAAGTGCGCCGACCGGGGATGGGCCGCCTTCGGGCCCCCGAACCGGGGTTTGGTCACCCGCGCATTAAACACAGAGCGGTGCGTGTTCGTCGGCGGCCACGAGAGCTTCCGAACGCACTTGGTCCCGTGGCTCTAGCCCGTCGGGAAGTGCGCCGACCGGGGATGGGCCTCCATCCTCGGTCCCAGCCTTCTGCATTGGCTTAATGGACTTGGAACACAGTCTCCCTATATACGGTGAGGAAGTGTTTTTTCAAAATGTCCGTCTACATGGGGGCCCTAGGCCAGGCGAAACCAACACGCCTACCTGGTTGTCGCCCTGAAGATGGGTACGCCGTCATCTGGGGACCAGCGTCGGACTTAGAAAATTTTCGCCGCTTCGATCGGCCACGAGAGCTTCCGAACGCACTTGGTCCCGTGGCTCTAGCCCGTCGGGAAGTGCGCCGACCGGGGATGGGCCGCCTTCGGGCCCCCGAACCGGGGTTTGGTCACCCGCGCATTAAACACAGAGCGGTGCGTGTTCGTCGGCGGCCACGAGAGCTTCCGAACGCACTTGGTCCCGTGGCTCTAGCCCGTCGGGAAGTGCGCCGACCGGGGATGGGCCGCCTTCGGGCCCCCGAACCGGGGTTTGGTCACCCGCGCATTAAACACAGAGCGGTGCGTGTTCGTCGGCGGCCACGAGAGCTTCCGAACGCACTTGGTCCCGTGGCTCTAGCCCGTCGGGAAGTGCGCCGACCGGGGATGGGCCGCCTTCGGGCCCCCGAACCGGGGTTTGGTCACCCGCGCATTAAACACAGAGCGGTGCGTGTTCGTCGGCGGCCACGAGAGCTTCCGAACGCACTTGGTCCCGTGGCTCTAGCCCGTCGGGAAGTGCGCCGACCGGGGATGGGCCGCCTTCGGGCCCCCGAACCGGGGTTTGGTCACCCGCGCATTAAACACAGAGCGGTGCGTGTTCGTCGGCGGCCACGAGAGCTTCCGAACGCACTTGGTCCCGTGGCTCTAGCCCGTCGGGAAGTGCGCCGACCGGGGATGGGCCGCCTTCGGGCCCCCGAACCGGGGTTTGGTCACCCGCGCATTAAACACAGAGCGGTGCGTGTTCGTCGGCGGCCACGAGAGCTTCCGAACGCACTTGGTCCCGTGGCTCTAGCCCGTCGGGAAGTGCGCCGACCGGGGATGGGCCGCCTTCGGGCCCCCGAACCGGGGTTTGGTCACCGGCGCATTAAACCCATAGCGGTGCGTGTTCGTCGGCGGCCACGAGAGGTTCCGAAAGCCCTTGGTCCCGTGGCTCTAGCCCGTCGGGAAGTGTAGTTCGTGCCCGGCCTACCGCCTCCATCCTCGGTCCCAGCCTTCTGCATTGGCTTAATGGACTTGGAACACAGTCTCCCTATATACGGTGAGGAAGTGTTTTTTCAAAATGTCCGTCTACATGGGGGCCCTAGGCCAGGCGAAACCAACACGCCTACCTGGTTGTCGCCCTGAAGATGGGTACGCCGTCATCTGGGGACCAGCGTCGGACTTAGAAAATTTTCGCCGCTTCGATCCAATTCTGTTAATTGCTCCATCTCCCTCGGTTCAGCCGACACGCACACCCGGCGCGGGGCCTCCTCCTTCTCCTCCTAAACACAGAGCGGTGCGTGTTCGTCGGCGGCCACGAGAGCTTCCGAACGCACTTGGTCCCGTGGCTCTAGCCCGTCGGGAAGTGCGCCGACCGGGGATGGGCCGCCTTCGGGCCCCCGAACCGGGGTTTGGTCACCCGCGCATTAAACACAGAGCGGTGCGTGTTCGTCGGCGGCCACGAGAGCTTCCGAACGCACTTGGTCCCGTGGCTCTAGCCCGTCGGGAAGTGCGCCGACCGGGGATGGGCCGCCTTCGGGCCCCCGAACCGGGGTTTGGTCACCCGCGCATTAAACACAGAGCGGTGCGTGTTCGTCGGCGGCCACGAGAGCTTCCGAACGCACTTGGTCCCGTGGCTCTAGCCCGTCGGGAAGTGCGCCGACCGGGGATGGGCCGCCTTCGGGCCCCCGAACCGGGGTTTGGTCACCCGCGCATTAAACACAGAGCGGTGCGTGTTCGTCGGCGGCCACGAGAGCTTCCGAACGCACTTGGTCCCGTGGCTCTAGCCCGTCGGGAAGTGCGCCGACCGGGGATGGGCCGCCTTCGGGCCCCCGAACCGGGGTTTGGTCACCCGCGCATTAAACACAGAGCGGTGCGTGTTCGTCGGCGGCCACGAGAGCTTCCGAACGCACTTGGTCCCGTGGCTCTAGCCCGTCGGGAAGTGCGCCGACCGGGGATGGGCCGCCTTCGGGCCCCCGAACCGGGGTTTGGTCACCCGCGCATTAAACACAGAGCGGTGCGTGTTCGTCGGCGGCCACGAGAGCTTCCGAACGCACTTGGTCCCGTGGCTCTAGCCCGTCGGGAAGTGCGCCGACCGGGGATGGGCCGCCTTCGGGCCCCCGAACCGGGGTTTGGTCACCCGCGCATTAAACACAGAGCGGTGCGTGTTCGTCGGCGGCCACGAGAGCTTCCGAACGCACTTGGTCCCGTGGCTCTAGCCCGTCGGGAAGTGCGCCGACCGGGGATGGGCCGCCTTCGGGCCCCCGAACCGGGGTTTGGTCACCCGCGCATTAAACACAGAGCGGTGCGTGTTCGTCGGCGGCCACGAGAGCTTCCGAACGCACTTGGTCCCGTGGCTCTAGCCCGTCGGGAAGTGCGCCGACCGGGGATGGGCCGCCTTCGGGCCCCCGAACCGGGGTTTGGTCACCCGCGCATTAAACACAGAGCGGTGCGTGTTCGTCGGCGGCCACGAGAGCTTCCGAACGCACTTGGTCCCGTGGCTCTAGCCCGTCGGGAAGTGCGCCGACCGGGGATGGGCCGCCTTCGGGCCCCCGAACCGGGGTTTGGTCACCCGCGCATTAAACACAGAGCGGTGCGTGTTCGTCGGCGGCCACGAGAGCTTCCGAACGCACTTGGTCCCGTGGCTCTAGCCCGTCGGGAAGTGCGCCGACCGGGGATGGGCCGCCTTCGGGCCCCCGAACCGGGGTTTGGTCACCCGCGCATTAAACACAGAGCGGTGCGTGTTCGTCGGCGGCCACGAGAGCTTCCGAACGCACTTGGTCC
>NW_028293158.1:40000-50000 GCF_960531495.2 Zeus faber | reverse complement strand
AACTGGGACAGACGGGGCGGCTCACCTTCGCTCGTGTTGTTTTTGCATCGGCGCCGTGGGAGCTTTCGAGACGCCCGTCGTCTCGGGCCCCGAGCGGCTGCCGTGCGGGTTGCGGACCCCCGTGGGTCGTGAGTAGGCGAACCGGCCGGGTGAACGGCGTGGGGCACTCACGTGGGGGGTCACTATTGCACATCCTGTGGGGAGGCCCCAATCTGGGCCGGGACACACAGTGGTGGTGGCGGTGCTTAAGCTGCTGCTAATTTCACTCACTCACACACTCCTGTCTCCAGTCCCTCCAGAGAGGTGCCTCCCCACATATACGGTGAGGAAGTGTTTTATCAAAATGGCCGTTTACATAGGGGCCCTAGGCCAGGCGAAACCAACACGCCTACCTGGTTGTCGCCCTGAAGATGGGGACGGCTGCAACTGGTGTTCTTCGTCGGACTTTGAAAAAATCCTCGCCGCTCCCATCCAGTTGCATCGCCTCCGTGCCTCTGGGACTCTGGCTCCCTATAAACGGTGAGGAGGTGTTTTAGTAAGGTGAGTGTTTACAGGGGGTGCCCGAGGCCAGATGAAACCAACACGCCTGCCTGATTGTCGCCCTGAAGATGGGGACGGCTGCAACTGGGGTTCTGCGTCGGACTTGTGGAAAAATAAAAATATTAAATCCTCGCCGATTCAATCCATTGATATGTGTTCGAACGGGGACGGGGACGCGGACGCGGACGCGGACGCGGACGCGGAACTCGGAACTCGGAACTCGGAACTCGGAACTCGGAACTCGGAACTCGGGACACGGGACACGGGACACGGACACGGACACGGACACGGACACGGACACGGACACGGCCGCCTTCCGGGCCCCGGACCGGGGCTTAGCCAACGGCGCATTAAACCCAGAGCAGGGCGTGTTCGTCGGCGGCCACGAGAGCTTCCGAACGCACTTGGTCCCGTGGCTCTAGCCCGTCGGGAAGTGCGCCGACCGGGGATGGGCCGCCTTCGGGCCCCCGAACCGGGGTTTGGTCACCGGCGCATTAAACCCATAGCGGTGCGTGTTCGTCGGCGGCCACGAGAGGTTCCGAAAGCCCTTGGTCCCGTGGCTCTAGCCCGTCGGGAAGTGTAGTTCGTGCCCGGCCTACCGCCTCCATCCTCGGTCCCAGCCTTCTGCATTGGCTTAATGGACTTGGAACACAGTCTCCCTATATACGGTGAGGAAGTGTTTTTTCAAAATGTCCGTCTACATGGGGGCCCTAGGCCAGGCGAAACCAACACGCCTACCTGGTTGTCGCCCTGAAGATGGGTACGCCGTCATCTGGGGACCAGCGTCGGACTTAGAAAATTTTCGCCGCTTCGATCCAATTCTGTTAATTGCTCCATCTCCCTCGGTTCAGCCGACACGCACACCCGGCGCGGGGCCTCCTCCTTCTCCTCCTAAACACAGAGCGGTGCGTGTTCGTCGGCGGCCACGAGAGCTTCCGAACGCACTTGGTCCCGTGGCTCTAGCCCGTCGGGAAGTGCGCCGACCGGGGATGGGCCGCCTTCGGGCCCCCGAACCGGGGTTTGGTCACCCGCGCATTAAACACAGAGCGGTGCGTGTTCGTCGGCGGCCACGAGAGCTTCCGAACGCACTTGGTCCCGTGGCTCTAGCCCGTCGGGAAGTGCGCCGACCGGGGATGGGCCGCCTTCGGGCCCCCGAACCGGGGTTTGGTCACCCGCGCATTAAACACAGAGCGGTGCGTGTTCGTCGGCGGCCACGAGAGCTTCCGAACGCACTTGGTCCCGTGGCTCTAGCCCGTCGGGAAGTGCGCCGACCGGGGATGGGCCGCCTTCGGGCCCCCGAACCGGGGTTTGGTCACCCGCGCATTAAACACAGAGCGGTGCGTGTTCGTCGGCGGCCACGAGAGCTTCCGAACGCACTTGGTCCCGTGGCTCTAGCCCGTCGGGAAGTGCGCCGACCGGGGATGGGCCGCCTTCGGGCCCCCGAACCGGGGTTTGGTCACCCGCGCATTAAACACAGAGCGGTGCGTGTTCGTCGGCGGCCACGAGAGCTTCCGAACGCACTTGGTCCCGTGGCTCTAGCCCGTCGGGAAGTGCGCCGACCGGGGATGGGCCGCCTTCGGGCCCCCGAACCGGGGTTTGGTCACCCGCGCATTAAACACAGAGCGGTGCGTGTTCGTCGGCGGCCACGAGAGCTTCCGAACGCACTTGGTCCCGTGGCTCTAGCCCGTCGGGAAGTGCGCCGACCGGGGATGGGCCGCCTTCGGGCCCCCGAACCGGGGTTTGGTCACCGGCGCATTAAACCCATAGCGGTGCGTGTTCGTCGGCGGCCACGAGAGGTTCCGAAAGCCCTTGGTCCCGTGGCTCTAGCCCGTCGGGAAGTGTAGTTCGTGCCCGGCCTACCGCCTCCATCCTCGGTCCCAGCCTTCTGCATTGGCTTAATGGACTACAGAGCGGTGCGTGTTCGTCGGCGGCCACGAGAGCTTCCGAACGCACTTGGTCCCGTGGCTCTAGCCCGTCGGGAAGTGCGCCGACCGGGGATGGGCCGCCTTCGGGCCCCCGAACCGGGGTTTGGTCACCCGCGCATTAAACACAGAGCGGTGCGTGTTCGTCGGCGGCCACGAGAGCTTCCGAACGCACTTGGTCCCGTGGCTCTAGCCCGTCGGGAAGTGCGCCGACCGGGGATGGGCCGCCTTCGGGCCCCCGAACCGGGGTTTGGTCACCGGCGCATTAAACCCATAGCGGTGCGTGTTCGTCGGCGGCCACGAGAGGTTCCGAAAGCCCTTGGTCCCGTGGCTCTAGCCCGTCGGGAAGTGTAGTTCGTGCCCGGCCTACCGCCTCCATCCTCGGTCCCAGCCTTCTGCATTGGCTTAATGGACTTGGAACACAGTCTCCCTATATACGGTGAGGAAGTGTTTTTTCAAAATGTCCGTCTACATGGGGGCCCTAGGCCAGGCGAAACCAACACGCCTACCTGGTTGTCGCCCTGAAGATGGGTACGCCGTCATCTGGGGACCAGCGTCGGACTTAGAAAATTTTCGCCGCTTCGATCCAATTCTGTTAATTGCTCCATCTCCCTCGGTTCAGCCGACACGCACACCCGGCGCGGGGCCTCCTCCTTCTCCTCCTAAACACAGAGCGGTGCGTGTTCGTCGGCGGCCACGAGAGCTTCCGAACGCACTTGGTCCCGTGGCTCTAGCCCGTCGGGAAGTGCGCCGACCGGGGATGGGCCGCCTTCGGGCCCCCGAACCGGGGTTTGGTCACCCGCGCATTAAACACAGAGCGGTGCGTGTTCGTCGGCGGCCACGAGAGCTTCCGAACGCACTTGGTCCCGTGGCTCTAGCCCGTCGGGAAGTGCGCCGACCGGGGATGGGCCGCCTTCGGGCCCCCGAACCGGGGTTTGGTCACCCGCGCATTAAACACAGAGCGGTGCGTGTTCGTCGGCGGCCACGAGAGCTTCCGAACGCACTTGGTCCCGTGGCTCTAGCCCGTCGGGAAGTGCGCCGACCGGGGATGGGCCGCCTTCGGGCCCCCGAACCGGGGTTTGGTCACCCGCGCATTAAACACAGAGCGGTGCGTGTTCGTCGGCGGCCACGAGAGCTTCCGAACGCACTTGGTCCCGTGGCTCTAGCCCGTCGGGAAGTGCGCCGACCGGGGATGGGCCGCCTTCGGGCCCCCGAACCGGGGTTTGGTCACCCGCGCATTAAACACAGAGCGGTGCGTGTTCGTCGGCGGCCACGAGAGCTTCCGAACGCACTTGGTCCCGTGGCTCTAGCCCGTCGGGAAGTGCGCCGACCGGGGATGGGCCGCCTTCGGGCCCCCGAACCGGGGTTTGGTCACCCGCGCATTAAACACAGAGCGGTGCGTGTTCGTCGGCGGCCACGAGAGCTTCCGAACGCACTTGGTCCCGTGGCTCTAGCCCGTCGGGAAGTGCGCCGACCGGGGATGGGCCGCCTTCGGGCCCCCGAACCGGGGTTTGGTCACCCGCGCATTAAACACAGAGCGGTGCGTGTTCGTCGGCGGCCACGAGAGCTTCCGAACGCACTTGGTCCCGTGGCTCTAGCCCGTCGGGAAGTGCGCCGACCGGGGATGGGCCGCCTTCGGGCCCCCGAACCGGGGTTTGGTCACCCGCGCATTAAACACAGAGCGGTGCGTGTTCGTCGGCGGCCACGAGAGCTTCCGAACGCACTTGGTCCCGTGGCTCTAGCCCGTCGGGAAGTGCGCCGACCGGGGATGGGCCGCCTTCGGGCCCCCGAACCGGGGTTTGGTCACCCGCGCATTAAACACAGAGCGGTGCGTGTTCGTCGGCGGCCACGAGAGCTTCCGAACGCACTTGGTCCCGTGGCTCTAGCCCGTCGGGAAGTGCGCCGACCGGGGATGGGCCGCCTTCGGGCCCCCGAACCGGGGTTTGGTCACCCGCGCATTAAACACAGAGCGGTGCGTGTTCGTCGGCGGCCACGAGAGCTTCCGAACGCACTTGGTCCCGTGGCTCTAGCCCGTCGGGAAGTGCGCCGACCGGGGATGGGCCGCCTTCGGGCCCCCGAACCGGGGTTTGGTCACCCGCGCATTAAACACAGAGCGGTGCGTGTTCGTCGGCGGCCACGAGAGCTTCCGAACGCACTTGGTCCCGTGGCTCTAGCCCGTCGGGAAGTGCGCCGACCGGGGATGGGCCGCCTTCGGGCCCCCGAACCGGGGTTTGGTCACCCGCGCATTAAACACAGAGCGGTGCGTGTTCGTCGGCGGCCACGAGAGCTTCCGAACGCACTTGGTCCCGTGGCTCTAGCCCGTCGGGAAGTGCGCCGACCGGGGATGGGCCGCCTTCGGGCCCCCGAACCGGGGTTTGGTCACCCGCGCATTAAACACAGAGCGGTGCGTGTTCGTCGGCGGCCACGAGAGCTTCCGAACGCACTTGGTCCCGTGGCTCTAGCCCGTCGGGAAGTGCGCCGACCGGGGATGGGCCGCCTTCGGGCCCCCGAACCGGGGTTTGGTCACCCGCGCATTAAACACAGAGCGGTGCGTGTTCGTCGGCGGCCACGAGAGCTTCCGAACGCACTTGGTCCCGTGGCTCTAGCCCGTCGGGAAGTGCGCCGACCGGGGATGGGCCGCCTTCGGGCCCCCGAACCGGGGTTTGGTCACCCGCGCATTAAACACAGAGCGGTGCGTGTTCGTCGGCGGCCACGAGAGCTTCCGAACGCACTTGGTCCCGTGGCTCTAGCCCGTCGGGAAGTGCGCCGACCGGGGATGGGCCGCCTTCGGGCCCCCGAACCGGGGTTTGGTCACCCGCGCATTAAACACAGAGCGGTGCGTGTTCGTCGGCGGCCACGAGAGCTTCCGAACGCACTTGGTCCCGTGGCTCTAGCCCGTCGGGAAGTGCGCCGACCGGGGATGGGCCGCCTTCGGGCCCCCGAACCGGGGTTTGGTCACCCGCGCATTAAACACAGAGCGGTGCGTGTTCGTCGGCGGCCACGAGAGCTTCCGAACGCACTTGGTCCCGTGGCTCTAGCCCGTCGGGAAGTGCGCCGACCGGGGATGGGCCGCCTTCGGGCCCCCGAACCGGGGTTTGGTCACCCGCGCATTAAACACAGAGCGGTGCGTGTTCGTCGGCGGCCACGAGAGCTTCCGAACGCACTTGGTCCCGTGGCTCTAGCCCGTCGGGAAGTGCGCCGACCGGGGATGGGCCGCCTTCGGGCCCCCGAACCGGGGTTTGGTCACCCGCGCATTAAACACAGAGCGGTGCGTGTTCGTCGGCGGCCACGAGAGCTTCCGAACGCACTTGGTCCCGTGGCTCTAGCCCGTCGGGAAGTGCGCCGACCGGGGATGGGCCGCCTTCGGGCCCCCGAACCGGGGTTTGGTCACCCGCGCATTAAACACAGAGCGGTGCGTGTTCGTCGGCGGCCACGAGAGCTTCCGAACGCACTTGGTCCCGTGGCTCTAGCCCGTCGGGAAGTGCGCCGACCGGGGATGGGCCGCCTTCGGGCCCCCGAACCGGGGTTTGGTCACCCGCGCATTAAACACAGAGCGGTGCGTGTTCGTCGGCGGCCACGAGAGCTTCCGAACGCACTTGGTCCCGTGGCTCTAGCCCGTCGGGAAGTGCGCCGACCGGGGATGGGCCGCCTTCGGGCCCCCGAACCGGGGTTTGGTCACCGGCGCATTAAACCCATAGCGGTGCGTGTTCGTCGGCGGCCACGAGAGGTTCCGAAAGCCCTTGGTCCCGTGGCTCTAGCCCGTCGGGAAGTGTAGTTCGTGCCCGGCCTACCGCCTCCATCCTCGGTCCCAGCCTTCTGCATTGGCTTAATGGACTTGGAACACAGTCTCCCTATATACGGTGAGGAAGTGTTTTTTCAAAATGTCCGTCTACATGGGGGCCCTAGGCCAGGCGAAACCAACACGCCTACCTGGTTGTCGCCCTGAAGATGGGTACGCCGTCATCTGGGGACCAGCGTCGGACTTAGAAAATTTTCGCCGCTTCGATCCAATTCTGTTAATTGCTCCATCTCCCTCGGTTCAGCCGACACGCACACCCGGCGCGGGGCCTCCTCCTTCTCCTCCTAAACACAGAGCGGTGCGTGTTCGTCGGCGGCCACGAGAGCTTCCGAACGCACTTGGTCCCGTGGCTCTAGCCCGTCGGGAAGTGCGCCGACCGGGGATGGGCCGCCTTCGGGCCCCCGAACCGGGGTTTGGTCACCCGCGCATTAAACACAGAGCGGTGCGTGTTCGTCGGCGGCCACGAGAGCTTCCGAACGCACTTGGTCCCGTGGCTCTAGCCCGTCGGGAAGTGCGCCGACCGGGGATGGGCCGCCTTCGGGCCCCCGAACCGGGGTTTGGTCACCCGCGCATTAAACACAGAGCGGTGCGTGTTCGTCGGCGGCCACGAGAGCTTCCGAACGCACTTGGTCCCGTGGCTCTAGCCCGTCGGGAAGTGCGCCGACCGGGGATGGGCCGCCTTCGGGCCCCCGAACCGGGGTTTGGTCACCCGCGCATTAAACACAGAGCGGTGCGTGTTCGTCGGCGGCCACGAGAGCTTCCGAACGCACTTGGTCCCGTGGCTCTAGCCCGTCGGGAAGTGCGCCGACCGGGGATGGGCCGCCTTCGGGCCCCCGAACCGGGGTTTGGTCACCGGCGCATTAAACCCATAGCGGTGCGTGTTCGTCGGCGGCCACGAGAGGTTCCGAAAGCCCTTGGTCCCGTGGCTCTAGCCCGTCGGGAAGTGTAGTTCGTGCCCGGCCTACCGCCTCCATCCTCGGTCCCAGCCTTCTGCATTGGCTTAATGGACTTGGAACACAGTCTCCCTATATACGGTGAGGAAGTGTTTTTTCAAAATGTCCGTCTACATGGGGGCCCTAGGCCAGGCGAAACCAACACGCCTACCTGGTTGTCGCCCTGAAGATGGGTACGCCGTCATCTGGGGACCAGCGTCGGACTTAGAAAATTTTCGCCGCTTCGATCCAATTCTGTTAATTGCTCCATCTCCCTCGGTTCAGCCGACACGCACACCCGGCGCGGGGCCTCCTCCTTCTCCTCCTAAACACAGAGCGGTGCGTGTTCGTCGGCGGCCACGAGAGCTTCCGAACGCACTTGGTCCCGTGGCTCTAGCCCGTCGGGAAGTGCGCCGACCGGGGATGGGCCGCCTTCGGGCCCCCGAACCGGGGTTTGGTCACCCGCGCATTAAACACAGAGCGGTGCGTGTTCGTCGGCGGCCACGAGAGCTTCCGAACGCACTTGGTCCCGTGGCTCTAGCCCGTCGGGAAGTGCGCCGACCGGGGATGGGCCGCCTTCGGGCCCCCGAACCGGGGTTTGGTCACCCGCGCATTAAACACAGAGCGGTGCGTGTTCGTCGGCGGCCACGAGAGCTTCCGAACGCACTTGGTCCCGTGGCTCTAGCCCGTCGGGAAGTGCGCCGACCGGGGATGGGCCGCCTTCGGGCCCCCGAACCGGGGTTTGGTCACCCGCGCATTAAACACAGAGCGGTGCGTGTTCGTCGGCGGCCACGAGAGCTTCCGAACGCACTTGGTCCCGTGGCTCTAGCCCGTCGGGAAGTGCGCCGACCGGGGATGGGCCGCCTTCGGGCCCCCGAACCGGGGTTTGGTCACCCGCGCATTAAACACAGAGCGGTGCGTGTTCGTCGGCGGCCACGAGAGCTTCCGAACGCACTTGGTCCCGTGGCTCTAGCCCGTCGGGAAGTGCGCCGACCGGGGATGGGCCGCCTTCGGGCCCCCGAACCGGGGTTTGGTCACCCGCGCATTAAACACAGAGCGGTGCGTGTTCGTCGGCGGCCACGAGAGCTTCCGAACGCACTTGGTCCCGTGGCTCTAGCCCGTCGGGAAGTGCGCCGACCGGGGATGGGCCGCCTTCGGGCCCCCGAACCGGGGTTTGGTCACCGGCGCATTAAACCCATAGCGGTGCGTGTTCGTCGGCGGCCACGAGAGCTTCCGAACGCACTTGGTCCCGTGGCTCTAGCCCGTCGGGAAGTGCGCCGACCGGGGATGGGCCGCCTTCGGGCCCCCGAACCGGGGTTTGGTCACCCGCGCATTAAACACAGAGCGGTGCGTGTTCGTCGGCGGCCACGAGAGCTTCCGAACGCACTTGGTCCCGTGGCTCTAGCCCGTCGGGAAGTGCGCCGACCGGGGATGGGCCGCCTTCGGGCCCCCGAACCGGGGTTTGGTCACCGGCGCATTAAACCCATAGCGGTGCGTGTTCGTCGGCGGCCACGAGAGCTTCCGAACGCACTTGGTCCCGTGGCTCTAGCCCGTCGGGAAGTGCGCCGACCGGGGATGGGCCGCCTTCGGGCCCCCGAACCGGGGTTTGGTCACCCGCGCATTAAACACAGAGCGGTGCGTGTTCGTCGGCGGCCACGAGAGCTTCCGAACGCACTTGGTCCCGTGGCTCTAGCCCGTCGGGAAGTGCGCCGACCGGGGATGGGCCGCCTTCGGGCCCCCGAACCGGGGTTTGGTCACCGGCGCATTAAACCCATAGCGGTGCGTGTTCGTCGGCGGCCACGAGAGGTTCCGAAAGCCCTTGGTCCCGTGGCTCTAGCCCGTCGGGAAGTGTAGTTCGTGCCCGGCCTACCGCCTCCATCCTCGGTCCCAGCCTTCTGCATTGGCTTAATGGACTTGGAACACAGTCTCCCTATATACGGTGAGGAAGTGTTTTTTCAAAATGTCCGTCTACATGGGGGCCCTAGGCCAGGCGAAACCAACACGCCTACCTGGTTGTCGCCCTGAAGATGGGTACGCCGTCATCTGGGGACCAGCGTCGGACTTAGAAAATTTTCGCCGCTTCGATCCAATTCTGTTAATTGCTCCATCTCCCTCGGTTCAGCCGACACGCACACCCGGCGCGGGGCCTCCTCCTTCTCCTCCTAAACACAGAGCGGTGCGTGTTCGTCGGCGGCCACGAGAGCTTCCGAACGCACTTGGTCCCGTGGCTCTAGCCCGTCGGGAAGTGCGCCGACCGGGGATGGGCCGCCTTCGGGCCCCCGAACCGGGGTTTGGTCACCCGCGCATTAAACACAGAGCGGTGCGTGTTCGTCGGCGGCCACGAGAGCTTCCGAACGCACTTGGTCCCGTGGCTCTAGCCCGTCGGGAAGTGCGCCGACCGGGGATGGGCCGCCTTCGGGCCCCCGAACCGGGGTTTGGTCACCCGCGCATTAAACACAGAGCGGTGCGTGTTCGTCGGCGGCCACGAGAGCTTCCGAACGCACTTGGTCCCGTGGCTCTAGCCCGTCGGGAAGTGCGCCGACCGGGGATGGGCCGCCTTCGGGCCCCCGAACCGGGGTTTGGTCACCCGCGCATTAAACACAGAGCGGTGCGTGTTCGTCGGCGGCCACGAGAGCTTCCGAACGCACTTGGTCCCGTGGCTCTAGCCCGTCGGGAAGTGCGCCGACCGGGGATGGGCCGCCTTCGGGCCCCCGAACCGGGGTTTGGTCACCCGCGCATTAAACACAGAGCGGTGCGTGTTCGTCGGCGGCCACGAGAGCTTCCGAACGCACTTGGTCCCGTGGCTC
>NW_028293158.1:10000-12500 GCF_960531495.2 Zeus faber | reverse complement strand
GCTCTAGCCCGTCGGGAAGTGCGCCGACCGGGGATGGGCCGCCTTCGGGCCCCGAACCGGGGTTTGGTCACCGGCGCATTAAACCCATAGCGGTGCGTGTTCGTCGGCGGCCACGAGAGGTTCCGAAAGCCCTTGGTCCCGTGGCTCTAGCCCGTCGGGAAGTGTAGTTCGTGCCCGGCCTACCGCCTCCATCCTCGGTCCCAGCCTTCTGCATTGGCTTAATGGACTTGGAACACAGTCTCCCTATATACGGTGAGGAAGTGTTTTTTCAAAATGTCCGTCTACATGGGGGCCCTAGGCCAGGCGAAACCAACACGCCTACCTGGTTGTCGCCCTGAAGATGGGTACGCCGTCATCTGGGGACCAGCGTCGGACTTAGAAAATTTTCGCCGCTTCGATCCAATTCTGTTAATTGCTCCATCTCCCTCGGTTCAGCCGACACGCACACCCGGCGCGGGGCCTCCTCCTTCTCCTCCTAAACACAGAGCGGTGCGTGTTCGTCGGCGGCCACGAGAGCTTCCGAACGCACTTGGTCCCGTGGCTCTAGCCCGTCGGGAAGTGCGCCGACCGGGGATGGGCCGCCTTCGGGCCCCCGAACCGGGGTTTGGTCACCCGCGCATTAAACACAGAGCGGTGCGTGTTCGTCGGCGGCCACGAGAGCTTCCGAACGCACTTGGTCCCGTGGCTCTAGCCCGTCGGGAAGTGCGCCGACCGGGGATGGGCCGCCTTCGGGCCCCCGAACCGGGGTTTGGTCACCCGCGCATTAAACACAGAGCGGTGCGTGTTCGTCGGCGGCCACGAGAGCTTCCGAACGCACTTGGTCCCGTGGCTCTAGCCCGTCGGGAAGTGCGCCGACCGGGGATGGGCCGCCTTCGGGCCCCCGAACCGGGGTTTGGTCACCCGCGCATTAAACACAGAGCGGTGCGTGTTCGTCGGCGGCCACGAGAGCTTCCGAACGCACTTGGTCCCGTGGCTCTAGCCCGTCGGGAAGTGCGCCGACCGGGGATGGGCCGCCTTCGGGCCCCCGAACCGGGGTTTGGTCACCCGCGCATTAAACACAGAGCGGTGCGTGTTCGTCGGCGGCCACGAGAGCTTCCGAACGCACTTGGTCCCGTGGCTCTAGCCCGTCGGGAAGTGCGCCGACCGGGGATGGGCCGCCTTCGGGCCCCCGAACCGGGGTTTGGTCACCCGCGCATTAAACACAGAGCGGTGCGTGTTCGTCGGCGGCCACGAGAGCTTCCGAACGCACTTGGTCCCGTGGCTCTAGCCCGTCGGGAAGTGCGCCGACCGGGGATGGGCCGCCTTCGGGCCCCCGAACCGGGGTTTGGTCACCCGCGCATTAAACACAGAGCGGTGCGTGTTCGTCGGCGGCCACGAGAGCTTCCGAACGCACTTGGTCCCGTGGCTCTAGCCCGTCGGGAAGTGCGCCGACCGGGGATGGGCCGCCTTCGGGCCCCCGAACCGGGGTTTGGTCACCCGCGCATTAAACACAGAGCGGTGCGTGTTCGTCGGCGGCCACGAGAGCTTCCGAACGCACTTGGTCCCGTGGCTCTAGCCCGTCGGGAAGTGCGCCGACCGGGGATGGGCCGCCTTCGGGCCCCCGAACCGGGGTTTGGTCACCCGCGCATTAAACACAGAGCGGTGCGTGTTCGTCGGCGGCCACGAGAGCTTCCGAACGCACTTGGTCCCGTGGCTCTAGCCCGTCGGGAAGTGCGCCGACCGGGGATGGGCCGCCTTCGGGCCCCCGAACCGGGGTTTGGTCACCCGCGCATTAAACACAGAGCGGTGCGTGTTCGTCGGCGGCCACGAGAGCTTCCGAACGCACTTGGTCCCGTGGCTCTAGCCCGTCGGGAAGTGCGCCGACCGGGGATGGGCCGCCTTCGGGCCCCCGAACCGGGGTTTGGTCACCCGCGCATTAAACACAGAGCGGTGCGTGTTCGTCGGCGGCCACGAGAGCTTCCGAACGCACTTGGTCCCGTGGCTCTAGCCCGTCGGGAAGTGCGCCGACCGGGGATGGGCCGCCTTCGGGCCCCCGAACCGGGGTTTGGTCACCCGCGCATTAAACACAGAGCGGTGCGTGTTCGTCGGCGGCCACGAGAGCTTCCGAACGCACTTGGTCCCGTGGCTCTAGCCCGTCGGGAAGTGCGCCGACCGGGGATGGGCCGCCTTCGGGCCCCCGAACCGGGGTTTGGTCACCCGCGCATTAAACACAGAGCGGTGCGTGTTCGTCGGCGGCCACGAGAGCTTCCGAACGCACTTGGTCCCGTGGCTCTAGCCCGTCGGGAAGTGCGCCGACCGGGGATGGGCCGCCTTCGGGCCCCCGAACCGGGGTTTGGTCACCCGCGCATTAAACACAGAGCGGTGCGTGTTCGTCGGCGGCCACGAGAGCTTCCGAACGCACTTGGTCCCGTGGCTCTAGCCCGTCGGGAAGTGCGCCGACCGGGGATGGGCCGCCTTCGGGCCCCCGAACCGGGGTTTGGTCACCCGCGCATTAAACACA
>NW_028293159.1:135000-137093 GCF_960531495.2 Zeus faber | reverse complement strand
ACGGGACCAAGTGCGTTCGGAAGCTCTCGTGGCCGCCGACGAACACGCACCGCTCTGTGTTTAATGCGCGGGTGACCAAACCCCGGTTCGGGGGCCCGAAGGCGGCCCATCCCCGGTCGGCGCACTTCCCGACGGGCTAGAGCCACGGGACCAAGTGCGTTCGGAAGCTCTCGTGGCCGCCGACGAACACGCACCGCTCTGTGTTTAATGCGCGGGTGACCAAACCCCGGTTCGGGGGCCCGAAGGCGGCCCATCCCCGGTCGGCGCACTTCCCGACGGGCTAGAGCCACGGGACCAAGTGCGTTCGGAAGCTCTCGTGGCCGCCGACGAACACGCACCGCTCTGTGTTTAATGCGCGGGTGACCAAACCCCGGTTCGGGGGCCCGAAGGCGGCCCATCCCCGGTCGGCGCACTTCCCGACGGGCTAGAGCCACGGGACCAAGTGCGTTCGGAAGCTCTCGTGGCCGCCGACGAACACGCACCGCTCTGTGTTTAATGCGCGGGTGACCAAACCCCGGTTCGGGGGCCCGAAGGCGGCCCATCCCCGGTCGGCGCACTTCCCGACGGGCTAGAGCCACGGGACCAAGTGCGTTCGGAAGCTCTCGTGGCCGCCGACGAACACGCACCGCTCTGTGTTTAATGCGCGGGTGACCAAACCCCGGTTCGGGGGCCCGAAGGCGGCCCATCCCCGGTCGGCGCACTTCCCGACGGGCTAGAGCCACGGGACCAAGTGCGTTCGGAAGCTCTCGTGGCCGCCGACGAACACGCACCGCTCTGTGTTTAATGCGCGGGTGACCAAACCCCGGTTCGGGGGCCCGAAGGCGGCCCATCCCCGGTCGGCGCACTTCCCGACGGGCTAGAGCCACGGGACCAAGTGCGTTCGGAAGCTCTCGTGGCCGCCGACGAACACGCACCGCTCTGTGTTTAGGAGGAGAAGGAGGAGGCCCCGCGCCGGGTGTGCGTGTCGGCTGAACCGAGGGAGATGGAGCAATTAACAGAATTGGATCGAAGCGGCGAAAATTTTCTAAGTCCGACGCTGGTCCCCAGATGACGGCGTACCCATCTTCAGGGCGACAACCAGGTAGGCGTGTTGGTTTCGCCTGGCCTAGGGCCCCCATGTAGACGGACATTTTGAAAAAACACTTCCTCACCGTATATAGGGAGACTGTGTTCCAAGTCCATTAAGCCAATGCAGAAGGCTGGGACCGAGGATGGAGGCGGTAGGCCGGGCACGAACTACACTTCCCGACGGGCTAGAGCCACGGGACCAAGGGCTTTCGGAACCTCCCGTGGCCGCCGACGAACACGCCCTGCTCTGGGTTTAATGCGCCGTTGGCAAAGCCCCGGTCCGGGGCCCGGAAGGCGGCCGTGTCCGTGTCCGTGTCCGTGTCCGTGTCCGTGTCCGTGTCCCGTGTCCCGTGTCCCGAGTTCCGAGTTCCGAGTTCCGAGTTCCGAGTTCCGAGTCCGCGTCCGCGTCCGCGTCCGCGTCCGCGTCCGCGTCCCCGTCCCCGTTCGAACACATATCAATGGATTGAATCGGCGAGGATTTAATATTTTTATTTTTCCACAAGTCCGACGCAGAACCCCAGTTGCAGCCGTCCCCATCTTCAGGGCGACAATCAGGCAGGCGTGTTGGTTTCATCTGGCCTCGGGCACCCCCTGTAAACACTCACCTTACTAAAACACCTCCTCACCGTTTATAGGGAGCCAGAGTCCCAGAGGCACGGAGGCGATGCAACTGGATGGGAGCGGCGAGGATTTTTTCAAAGTCCGACGAAGAACACCAGTTGCAGCCGTCCCCATCTTCAGGGCGACAACCAGGTAGGCGTGTTGGTTTCGCCTGGCCTAGGGCCCCTATGTAAACGGCCATTTTGATAAAACACTTCCTCACCGTATATGTGGGGAGGCACCTCTCTGGAGGGACTGGAGACAGGAGTGTGTGAGTGAGTGAAATTAGCAGCAGCTTAAGCACCGCCACCACCACTGTGTGTCCCGGCCCAGATTGGGGCCTCCCCACAGGATGTGCAATAGTGACCCCCCACGTGAGTGCCCCACGCCGTTCACCCGGCCGGTTCGCCTACTCACGACCCACG
>NW_028293159.1:117500-120000 GCF_960531495.2 Zeus faber | reverse complement strand
TAATGCGCGGGTGACCAAACCCCGGTTCGGGGGCCCGAAGGCGGCCCATCCCCGGTCGGCGCACTTCCCGACGGGCTAGAGCCACGGGACCAAGTGCGTTCGGAAGCTCTCGTGGCCGCCGACGAACACGCACCGCTCTGTGTTTAATGCGCGGGTGACCAAACCCCGGTTCGGGGGCCCGAAGGCGGCCCATCCCCGGTCGGCGCACTTCCCGACGGGCTAGAGCCACGGGACCAAGTGCGTTCGGAAGCTCTCGTGGCCGCCGACGAACACGCACCGCTCTGTGTTTAATGCGCGGGTGACCAAACCCCGGTTCGGGGGCCCGAAGGCGGCCCATCCCCGGTCGGCGCACTTCCCGACGGGCTAGAGCCACGGGACCAAGTGCGTTCGGAAGCTCTCGTGGCCGCCGACGAACACGCACCGCTCTGTGTTTAATGCGCGGGTGACCAAACCCCGGTTCGGGGGCCCGAAGGCGGCCCATCCCCGGTCGGCGCACTTCCCGACGGGCTAGAGCCACGGGACCAAGTGCGTTCGGAAGCTCTCGTGGCCGCCGACGAACACGCACCGCTCTGTGTTTAATGCGCGGGTGACCAAACCCCGGTTCGGGGGCCCGAAGGCGGCCCATCCCCGGTCGGCGCACTTCCCGACGGGCTAGAGCCACGGGACCAAGTGCGTTCGGAAGCTCTCGTGGCCGCCGACGAACACGCACCGCTCTGTGTTTAATGCGCGGGTGACCAAACCCCGGTTCGGGGGCCCGAAGGCGGCCCATCCCCGGTCGGCGCACTTCCCGACGGGCTAGAGCCACGGGACCAAGTGCGTTCGGAAGCTCTCGTGGCCGCCGACGAACACGCACCGCTCTGTGTTTAATGCGCGGGTGACCAAACCCCGGTTCGGGGGCCCGAAGGCGGCCCATCCCCGGTCGGCGCACTTCCCGACGGGCTAGAGCCACGGGACCAAGTGCGTTCGGAAGCTCTCGTGGCCGCCGACGAACACGCACCGCTCTGTGTTTAATGCGCGGGTGACCAAACCCCGGTTCGGGGGCCCGAAGGCGGCCCATCCCCGGTCGGCGCACTTCCCGACGGGCTAGAGCCACGGGACCAAGTGCGTTCGGAAGCTCTCGTGGCCGCCGACGAACACGCACCGCTCTGTGTTTAATGCGCGGGTGACCAAACCCCGGTTCGGGGGCCCGAAGGCGGCCCATCCCCGGTCGGCGCACTTCCCGACGGGCTAGAGCCACGGGACCAAGTGCGTTCGGAAGCTCTCGTGGCCGCCGACGAACACGCACCGCTCTGTGTTTAATGCGCGGGTGACCAAACCCCGGTTCGGGGGCCCGAAGGCGGCCCATCCCCGGTCGGCGCACTTCCCGACGGGCTAGAGCCACGGGACCAAGTGCGTTCGGAAGCTCTCGTGGCCGCCGACGAACACGCACCGCTCTGTGTTTAGGAGGAGAAGGAGGAGGCCCCGCGCCGGGTGTGCGTGTCGGCTGAACCGAGGGAGATGGAGCAATTAACAGAATTGGATCGAAGCGGCGAAAATTTTCTAAGTCCGACGCTGGTCCCCAGATGACGGCGTACCCATCTTCAGGGCGACAACCAGGTAGGCGTGTTGGTTTCGCCTGGCCTAGGGCCCCCATGTAGACGGACATTTGAAAAAACACTTCCTCACCGTATATAGGGAGACTGTGTTCCAAGTCCATTAAGCCAATGCAGAAGGCTGGGACCGAGGATGGAGGCGGTAGGCCGGGCACGAACTACACTTCCCGACGGGCTAGAGCCACGGGACCAAGGGCTTTCGGAACCTCTCGTGGCCGCCGACGAACACGCACCGCTATGGGTTTAATGCGCCGGTGACCAAACCCCGGTTCGGGGCCCGAAGGCGGCCCATCCCCGGTCGGCGCACTTCCCGACGGGCTAGAGCCACGGGACCAAGTGCGTTCGGAAGCTCCCGTGGCCGCCGACGAACACGCCCTGCTCTGGGTTTAATGCGCCGTTGGCAAAGCCCCGGTCCGGGGCCCGGAAGGCGGCCGTGTCCGTGTCCGTGTCCGTGTCCGTGTCCGTGTCCGTGTCCCGTGTCCCGTGTCCCGAGTTCCGAGTTCCGAGTTCCGAGTTCCGAGTTCCGAGTTCCGAGTTCCGCGTCCGCGTCCGCGTCCGCGTCCGCGTCCCCGTCCCCGTTCGAACACATATCAATGGATTGAATCGGCGAGGATTTAATATTTTTATTTTTCCACAAGTCCGACGCAGAACCCCAGTTGCAGCCGTCCCCATCTTCAGGGCGACAATCAGGCAGGCGTGTTGGTTTCATCTGGCCTCGGGCACCCCCTGTAAACACTCACCTTACTAAAACACCTCCTCACCGTTTATAGGGAGCCAGAGTCCCAGAGGCACGGAGGCGATGCAACTGGATGGGAGCGGCGAGGATTTTTTCAAAGTCCGACGAAGAACACCAGTTGCAGCCGTCCCCATCTTCAGGGCGACAACCAGGTAGGCGTGTTGGTTTCGCC
>NW_028293159.1:45000-52500 GCF_960531495.2 Zeus faber | reverse complement strand
ACTTCCCGACGGGCTAGAGCCACGGGACCAAGTGCGTTCGGAAGCTCTCGTGGCCGCCGACGAACACGCACCGCTCTGTGTTTAATGCGCGGGTGACCAAACCCCGGTTCGGGGGCCCGAAGGCGGCCCATCCCCGGTCGGCGCACTTCCCGACGGGCTAGAGCCACGGGACCAAGTGCGTTCGGAAGCTCTCGTGGCCGCCGACGAACACGCACCGCTCTGTGTTTAATGCGCGGGTGACCAAACCCCGGTTCGGGGGCCCGAAGGCGGCCCATCCCCGGTCGGCGCACTTCCCGACGGGCTAGAGCCACGGGACCAAGTGCGTTCGGAAGCTCTCGTGGCCGCCGACGAACACGCACCGCTCTGTGTTTAATGCGCGGGTGACCAAACCCCGGTTCGGGGGCCCGAAGGCGGCCCATCCCCGGTCGGCGCACTTCCCGACGGGCTAGAGCCACGGGACCAAGTGCGTTCGGAAGCTCTCGTGGCCGCCGACGAACACGCACCGCTCTGTGTTTAATGCGCGGGTGACCAAACCCCGGTTCGGGGGCCCGAAGGCGGCCCATCCCCGGTCGGCGCACTTCCCGACGGGCTAGAGCCACGGGACCAAGTGCGTTCGGAAGCTCTCGTGGCCGCCGACGAACACGCACCGCTCTGTGTTTAATGCGCGGGTGACCAAACCCCGGTTCGGGGGCCCGAAGGCGGCCCATCCCCGGTCGGCGCACTTCCCGACGGGCTAGAGCCACGGGACCAAGTGCGTTCGGAAGCTCTCGTGGCCGCCGACGAACACGCACCGCTCTGTGTTTAATGCGCGGGTGACCAAACCCCGGTTCGGGGGCCCGAAGGCGGCCCATCCCCGGTCGGCGCACTTCCCGACGGGCTAGAGCCACGGGACCAAGTGCGTTCGGAAGCTCTCGTGGCCGCCGACGAACACGCACCGCTCTGTGTTTAATGCGCGGGTGACCAAACCCCGGTTCGGGGGCCCGAAGGCGGCCCATCCCCGGTCGGCGCACTTCCCGACGGGCTAGAGCCACGGGACCAAGTGCGTTCGGAAGCTCTCGTGGCCGCCGACGAACACGCACCGCTCTGTGTTTAATGCGCGGGTGACCAAACCCCGGTTCGGGGGCCCGAAGGCGGCCCATCCCCGGTCGGCGCACTTCCCGACGGGCTAGAGCCACGGGACCAAGTGCGTTCGGAAGCTCTCGTGGCCGCCGACGAACACGCACCGCTCTGTGTTTAATGCGCGGGTGACCAAACCCCGGTTCGGGGGCCCGAAGGCGGCCCATCCCCGGTCGGCGCACTTCCCGACGGGCTAGAGCCACGGGACCAAGTGCGTTCGGAAGCTCTCGTGGCCGCCGACGAACACGCACCGCTCTGTGTTTAATGCGCGGGTGACCAAACCCCGGTTCGGGGGCCCGAAGGCGGCCCATCCCCGGTCGGCGCACTTCCCGACGGGCTAGAGCCACGGGACCAAGTGCGTTCGGAAGCTCTCGTGGCCGCCGACGAACACGCACCGCTCTGTGTTTAATGCGCGGGTGACCAAACCCCGGTTCGGGGGCCCGAAGGCGGCCCATCCCCGGTCGGCGCACTTCCCGACGGGCTAGAGCCACGGGACCAAGTGCGTTCGGAAGCTCTCGTGGCCGCCGACGAACACGCACCGCTCTGTGTTTAATGCGCGGGTGACCAAACCCCGGTTCGGGGGCCCGAAGGCGGCCCATCCCCGGTCGGCGCACTTCCCGACGGGCTAGAGCCACGGGACCAAGTGCGTTCGGAAGCTCTCGTGGCCGCCGACGAACACGCACCGCTCTGTGTTTAATGCGCGGGTGACCAAACCCCGGTTCGGGGGCCCGAAGGCGGCCCATCCCCGGTCGGCGCACTTCCCGACGGGCTAGAGCCACGGGACCAAGTGCGTTCGGAAGCTCTCGTGGCCGCCGACGAACACGCACCGCTCTGTGTTTAGGAGGAGAAGGAGGAGGCCCCGCGCCGGGTGTGCGTGTCGGCTGAACCGAGGGAGATGGAGCAATTAACAGAATTGGATCGAAGCGGCGAAAATTTTCTAAGTCCGACGCTGGTCCCCAGATGACGGCGTACCCATCTTCAGGGCGACAACCAGGTAGGCGTGTTGGTTTCGCCTGGCCTAGGGCCCCCATGTAGACGGACATTTTGAAAAAACACTTCCTCACCGTATATAGGGAGACTGTGTTCCAAGTCCATTAAGCCAATGCAGAAGGCTGGGACCGAGGATGGAGGCGGTAGGCCGGGCACGAACTACACTTCCCGACGGGCTAGAGCCACGGGACCAAGGGCTTTCGGAACCTCTCGTGGCCGCCGACGAACACGCACCGCTATGGGTTTAATGCGCCGGTGACCAAACCCCGGTTCGGGGGCCCGAAGGCGGCCCATCCCCGGTCGGCGCACTTCCCGACGGGCTAGAGCCACGGGACCAAGTGCGTTCGGAAGCTCTCGTGGCCGCCGACGAACACGCACCGCTCTGTGTTTAATGCGCGGGTGACCAAACCCCGGTTCGGGGGCCCGAAGGCGGCCCATCCCCGGTCGGCGCACTTCCCGACGGGCTAGAGCCACGGGACCAAGTGCGTTCGGAAGCTCTCGTGGCCGCCGACGAACACGCACCGCTCTGTGTTTAATGCGCGGGTGACCAAACCCCGGTTCGGGGGCCCGAAGGCGGCCCATCCCCGGTCGGCGCACTTCCCGACGGGCTAGAGCCACGGGACCAAGTGCGTTCGGAAGCTCTCGTGGCCGCCGACGAACACGCACCGCTCTGTGTTTAATGCGCGGGTGACCAAACCCCGGTTCGGGGGCCCGAAGGCGGCCCATCCCCGGTCGGCGCACTTCCCGACGGGCTAGAGCCACGGGACCAAGTGCGTTCGGAAGCTCTCGTGGCCGCCGACGAACACGCACCGCTCTGTGTTTAATGCGCGGGTGACCAAACCCCGGTTCGGGGGCCCGAAGGCGGCCCATCCCCGGTCGGCGCACTTCCCGACGGGCTAGAGCCACGGGACCAAGTGCGTTCGGAAGCTCTCGTGGCCGCCGACGAACACGCACCGCTCTGTGTTTAATGCGCGGGTGACCAAACCCCGGTTCGGGGGCCCGAAGGCGGCCCATCCCCGGTCGGCGCACTTCCCGACGGGCTAGAGCCACGGGACCAAGTGCGTTCGGAAGCTCTCGTGGCCGCCGACGAACACGCACCGCTCTGTGTTTAATGCGCGGGTGACCAAACCCCGGTTCGGGGGCCCGAAGGCGGCCCATCCCCGGTCGGCGCACTTCCCGACGGGCTAGAGCCACGGGACCAAGTGCGTTCGGAAGCTCTCGTGGCCGCCGACGAACACGCACCGCTCTGTGTTTAATGCGCGGGTGACCAAACCCCGGTTCGGGGGCCCGAAGGCGGCCCATCCCCGGTCGGCGCACTTCCCGACGGGCTAGAGCCACGGGACCAAGTGCGTTCGGAAGCTCTCGTGGCCGCCGACGAACACGCACCGCTCTGTGTTTAATGCGCGGGTGACCAAACCCCGGTTCGGGGGCCCGAAGGCGGCCCATCCCCGGTCGGCGCACTTCCCGACGGGCTAGAGCCACGGGACCAAGTGCGTTCGGAAGCTCTCGTGGCCGCCGACGAACACGCACCGCTCTGTGTTTAATGCGCGGGTGACCAAACCCCGGTTCGGGGGCCCGAAGGCGGCCCATCCCCGGTCGGCGCACTTCCCGACGGGCTAGAGCCACGGGACCAAGTGCGTTCGGAAGCTCTCGTGGCCGCCGACGAACACGCACCGCTCTGTGTTTAATGCGCGGGTGACCAAACCCCGGTTCGGGGGCCCGAAGGCGGCCCATCCCCGGTCGGCGCACTTCCCGACGGGCTAGAGCCACGGGACCAAGTGCGTTCGGAAGCTCTCGTGGCCGCCGACGAACACGCACCGCTCTGTGTTTAATGCGCGGGTGACCAAACCCCGGTTCGGGGGCCCGAAGGCGGCCCATCCCCGGTCGGCGCACTTCCCGACGGGCTAGAGCCACGGGACCAAGTGCGTTCGGAAGCTCTCGTGGCCGCCGACGAACACGCACCGCTCTGTGTTTAATGCGCGGGTGACCAAACCCCGGTTCGGGGGCCCGAAGGCGGCCCATCCCCGGTCGGCGCACTTCCCGACGGGCTAGAGCCACGGGACCAAGTGCGTTCGGAAGCTCTCGTGGCCGCCGACGAACACGCACCGCTCTGTGTTTAATGCGCGGGTGACCAAACCCCGGTTCGGGGGCCCGAAGGCGGCCCATCCCCGGTCGGCGCACTTCCCGACGGGCTAGAGCCACGGGACCAAGTGCGTTCGGAAGCTCTCGTGGCCGCCGACGAACACGCACCGCTCTGTGTTTAATGCGCGGGTGACCAAACCCCGGTTCGGGGGCCCGAAGGCGGCCCATCCCCGGTCGGCGCACTTCCCGACGGGCTAGAGCCACGGGACCAAGTGCGTTCGGAAGCTCTCGTGGCCGCCGACGAACACGCACCGCTCTGTGTTTAATGCGCGGGTGACCAAACCCCGGTTCGGGGGCCCGAAGGCGGCCCATCCCCGGTCGGCGCACTTCCCGACGGGCTAGAGCCACGGGACCAAGTGCGTTCGGAAGCTCTCGTGGCCGCCGACGAACACGCACCGCTCTGTGTTTAGGAGGAGAAGGAGGAGGCCCCGCGCCGGGTGTGCGTGTCGGCTGAACCGAGGGAGATGGAGCAATTAACAGAATTGGATCGAAGCGGCGAAAATTTTCTAAGTCCGACGCTGGTCCCCAGATGACGGCGTACCCATCTTCAGGGCGACAACCAGGTAGGCGTGTTGGTTTCGCCTGGCCTAGGGCCCCCATGTAGACGGACATTTTGAAAAAACACTTCCTCACCGTATATAGGGAGACTGTGTTCCAAGTCCATTAAGCCAATGCAGAAGGCTGGGACCGAGGATGGAGGCGGTAGGCCGGGCACGAACTACACTTCCCGACGGGCTAGAGCCACGGGACCAAGGGCTTTCGGAAGCTCTCGTGGCCGCCGACGAACACGCACCGCTCTGTGTTTAATGCGCGGGTGACCAAACCCCGGTTCGGGGGCCCGAAGGCGGCCCATCCCCGGTCGGCGCACTTCCCGACGGGCTAGAGCCACGGGACCAAGTGCGTTCGGAAGCTCTCGTGGCCGCCGACGAACACGCACCGCTCTGTGTTTAATGCGCGGGTGACCAAACCCCGGTTCGGGGGCCCGAAGGCGGCCCATCCCCGGTCGGCGCACTTCCCGACGGGCTAGAGCCACGGGACCAAGTGCGTTCGGAAGCTCTCGTGGCCGCCGACGAACACGCACCGCTCTGTGTTTAATGCGCGGGTGACCAAACCCCGGTTCGGGGGCCCGAAGGCGGCCCATCCCCGGTCGGCGCACTTCCCGACGGGCTAGAGCCACGGGACCAAGTGCGTTCGGAAGCTCTCGTGGCCGCCGACGAACACGCACCGCTCTGTGTTTAATGCGCGGGTGACCAAACCCCGGTTCGGGGGCCCGAAGGCGGCCCATCCCCGGTCGGCGCACTTCCCGACGGGCTAGAGCCACGGGACCAAGTGCGTTCGGAAGCTCTCGTGGCCGCCGACGAACACGCACCGCTCTGTGTTTAATGCGCGGGTGACCAAACCCCGGTTCGGGGGCCCGAAGGCGGCCCATCCCCGGTCGGCGCACTTCCCGACGGGCTAGAGCCACGGGACCAAGTGCGTTCGGAAGCTCTCGTGGCCGCCGACGAACACGCACCGCTCTGTGTTTAATGCGCGGGTGACCAAACCCCGGTTCGGGGGCCCGAAGGCGGCCCATCCCCGGTCGGCGCACTTCCCGACGGGCTAGAGCCACGGGACCAAGTGCGTTCGGAAGCTCTCGTGGCCGCCGACGAACACGCACCGCTCTGTGTTTAATGCGCGGGTGACCAAACCCCGGTTCGGGGGCCCGAAGGCGGCCCATCCCCGGTCGGCGCACTTCCCGACGGGCTAGAGCCACGGGACCAAGTGCGTTCGGAAGCTCTCGTGGCCGCCGACGAACACGCACCGCTCTGTGTTTAATGCGCGGGTGACCAAACCCCGGTTCGGGGGCCCGAAGGCGGCCCATCCCCGGTCGGCGCACTTCCCGACGGGCTAGAGCCACGGGACCAAGTGCGTTCGGAAGCTCTCGTGGCCGCCGACGAACACGCACCGCTCTGTGTTTAATGCGCGGGTGACCAAACCCCGGTTCGGGGGCCCGAAGGCGGCCCATCCCCGGTCGGCGCACTTCCCGACGGGCTAGAGCCACGGGACCAAGTGCGTTCGGAAGCTCTCGTGGCCGCCGACGAACACGCACCGCTCTGTGTTTAATGCGCGGGTGACCAAACCCCGGTTCGGGGGCCCGAAGGCGGCCCATCCCCGGTCGGCGCACTTCCCGACGGGCTAGAGCCACGGGACCAAGTGCGTTCGGAAGCTCTCGTGGCCGCCGACGAACACGCACCGCTCTGTGTTTAATGCGCGGGTGACCAAACCCCGGTTCGGGGGCCCGAAGGCGGCCCATCCCCGGTCGGCGCACTTCCCGACGGGCTAGAGCCACGGGACCAAGTGCGTTCGGAAGCTCTCGTGGCCGCCGACGAACACGCACCGCTCTGTGTTTAATGCGCGGGTGACCAAACCCCGGTTCGGGGGCCCGAAGGCGGCCCATCCCCGGTCGGCGCACTTCCCGACGGGCTAGAGCCACGGGACCAAGTGCGTTCGGAAGCTCTCGTGGCCGCCGACGAACACGCACCGCTCTGTGTTTAATGCGCGGGTGACCAAACCCCGGTTCGGGGGCCCGAAGGCGGCCCATCCCCGGTCGGCGCACTTCCCGACGGGCTAGAGCCACGGGACCAAGTGCGTTCGGAAGCTCTCGTGGCCGCCGACGAACACGCACCGCTCTGTGTTTAATGCGCGGGTGACCAAACCCCGGTTCGGGGGCCCGAAGGCGGCCCATCCCCGGTCGGCGCACTTCCCGACGGGCTAGAGCCACGGGACCAAGTGCGTTCGGAAGCTCTCGTGGCCGCCGACGAACACGCACCGCTCTGTGTTTAATGCGCGGGTGACCAAACCCCGGTTCGGGGGCCCGAAGGCGGCCCATCCCCGGTCGGCGCACTTCCCGACGGGCTAGAGCCACGGGACCAAGTGCGTTCGGAAGCTCTCGTGGCCGCCGACGAACACGCACCGCTCTGTGTTTAATGCGCGGGTGACCAAACCCCGGTTCGGGGGCCCGAAGGCGGCCCATCCCCGGTCGGCGCACTTCCCGACGGGCTAGAGCCACGGGACCAAGTGCGTTCGGAAGCTCTCGTGGCCGCCGACGAACACGCACCGCTCTGTGTTTAGGAGGAGAAGGAGGAGGCCCCGCGCCGGGTGTGCGTGTCGGCTGAACCGAGGGAGATGGAGCAATTAACAGAATTGGATCGAAGCGGCGAAAATTTTCTAAGTCCGACGCTGGTCCCCAGATGACGGCGTACCCATCTTCAG
>NW_028293159.1:25000-30000 GCF_960531495.2 Zeus faber | reverse complement strand
GACGGGCTAGAGCCACGGGACCAAGTGCGTTCGGAAGCTCTCGTGGCCGCCGACGAACACGCACCGCTCTGTGTTTAATGCGCGGGTGACCAAACCCCGGTTCGGGGGCCCGAAGGCGGCCCATCCCCGGTCGGCGCACTTCCCGACGGGCTAGAGCCACGGGACCAAGTGCGTTCGGAAGCTCTCGTGGCCGCCGACGAACACGCACCGCTCTGTGTTTAATGCGCGGGTGACCAAACCCCGGTTCGGGGGCCCGAAGGCGGCCCATCCCCGGTCGGCGCACTTCCCGACGGGCTAGAGCCACGGGACCAAGTGCGTTCGGAAGCTCTCGTGGCCGCCGACGAACACGCACCGCTCTGTGTTTAATGCGCGGGTGACCAAACCCCGGTTCGGGGGCCCGAAGGCGGCCCATCCCCGGTCGGCGCACTTCCCGACGGGCTAGAGCCACGGGACCAAGTGCGTTCGGAAGCTCTCGTGGCCGCCGACGAACACGCACCGCTCTGTGTTTAATGCGCGGGTGACCAAACCCCGGTTCGGGGGCCCGAAGGCGGCCCATCCCCGGTCGGCGCACTTCCCGACGGGCTAGAGCCACGGGACCAAGTGCGTTCGGAAGCTCTCGTGGCCGCCGACGAACACGCACCGCTCTGTGTTTAATGCGCGGGTGACCAAACCCCGGTTCGGGGGCCCGAAGGCGGCCCATCCCCGGTCGGCGCACTTCCCGACGGGCTAGAGCCACGGGACCAAGTGCGTTCGGAAGCTCTCGTGGCCGCCGACGAACACGCACCGCTCTGTGTTTAATGCGCGGGTGACCAAACCCCGGTTCGGGGGCCCGAAGGCGGCCCATCCCCGGTCGGCGCACTTCCCGACGGGCTAGAGCCACGGGACCAAGTGCGTTCGGAAGCTCTCGTGGCCGCCGACGAACACGCACCGCTCTGTGTTTAATGCGCGGGTGACCAAACCCCGGTTCGGGGGCCCGAAGGCGGCCCATCCCCGGTCGGCGCACTTCCCGACGGGCTAGAGCCACGGGACCAAGTGCGTTCGGAAGCTCTCGTGGCCGCCGACGAACACGCACCGCTCTGTGTTTAATGCGCGGGTGACCAAACCCCGGTTCGGGGGCCCGAAGGCGGCCCATCCCCGGTCGGCGCACTTCCCGACGGGCTAGAGCCACGGGACCAAGTGCGTTCGGAAGCTCTCGTGGCCGCCGACGAACACGCACCGCTCTGTGTTTAATGCGCGGGTGACCAAACCCCGGTTCGGGGGCCCGAAGGCGGCCCATCCCCGGTCGGCGCACTTCCCGACGGGCTAGAGCCACGGGACCAAGTGCGTTCGGAAGCTCTCGTGGCCGCCGACGAACACGCACCGCTCTGTGTTTAATGCGCGGGTGACCAAACCCCGGTTCGGGGGCCCGAAGGCGGCCCATCCCCGGTCGGCGCACTTCCCGACGGGCTAGAGCCACGGGACCAAGTGCGTTCGGAAGCTCTCGTGGCCGCCGACGAACACGCACCGCTCTGTGTTTAATGCGCGGGTGACCAAACCCCGGTTCGGGGGCCCGAAGGCGGCCCATCCCCGGTCGGCGCACTTCCCGACGGGCTAGAGCCACGGGACCAAGTGCGTTCGGAAGCTCTCGTGGCCGCCGACGAACACGCACCGCTCTGTGTTTAATGCGCGGGTGACCAAACCCCGGTTCGGGGGCCCGAAGGCGGCCCATCCCCGGTCGGCGCACTTCCCGACGGGCTAGAGCCACGGGACCAAGTGCGTTCGGAAGCTCTCGTGGCCGCCGACGAACACGCACCGCTCTGTGTTTAATGCGCGGGTGACCAAACCCCGGTTCGGGGGCCCGAAGGCGGCCCATCCCCGGTCGGCGCACTTCCCGACGGGCTAGAGCCACGGGACCAAGTGCGTTCGGAAGCTCTCGTGGCCGCCGACGAACACGCACCGCTCTGTGTTTAATGCGCGGGTGACCAAACCCCGGTTCGGGGGCCCGAAGGCGGCCCATCCCCGGTCGGCGCACTTCCCGACGGGCTAGAGCCACGGGACCAAGTGCGTTCGGAAGCTCTCGTGGCCGCCGACGAACACGCACCGCTCTGTGTTTAATGCGCGGGTGACCAAACCCCGGTTCGGGGGCCCGAAGGCGGCCCATCCCCGGTCGGCGCACTTCCCGACGGGCTAGAGCCACGGGACCAAGTGCGTTCGGAAGCTCTCGTGGCCGCCGACGAACACGCACCGCTCTGTGTTTAATGCGCGGGTGACCAAACCCCGGTTCGGGGGCCCGAAGGCGGCCCATCCCCGGTCGGCGCACTTCCCGACGGGCTAGAGCCACGGGACCAAGTGCGTTCGGAAGCTCTCGTGGCCGCCGACGAACACGCACCGCTCTGTGTTTAATGCGCGGGTGACCAAACCCCGGTTCGGGGGCCCGAAGGCGGCCCATCCCCGGTCGGCGCACTTCCCGACGGGCTAGAGCCACGGGACCAAGTGCGTTCGGAAGCTCTCGTGGCCGCCGACGAACACGCACCGCTCTGTGTTTAATGCGCGGGTGACCAAACCCCGGTTCGGGGGCCCGAAGGCGGCCCATCCCCGGTCGGCGCACTTCCCGACGGGCTAGAGCCACGGGACCAAGTGCGTTCGGAAGCTCTCGTGGCCGCCGACGAACACGCACCGCTCTGTGTTTAATGCGCGGGTGACCAAACCCCGGTTCGGGGGCCCGAAGGCGGCCCATCCCCGGTCGGCGCACTTCCCGACGGGCTAGAGCCACGGGACCAAGTGCGTTCGGAAGCTCTCGTGGCCGCCGACGAACACGCACCGCTCTGTGTTTAATGCGCGGGTGACCAAACCCCGGTTCGGGGGCCCGAAGGCGGCCCATCCCCGGTCGGCGCACTTCCCGACGGGCTAGAGCCACGGGACCAAGTGCGTTCGGAAGCTCTCGTGGCCGCCGACGAACACGCACCGCTCTGTGTTTAATGCGCGGGTGACCAAACCCCGGTTCGGGGGCCCGAAGGCGGCCCATCCCCGGTCGGCGCACTTCCCGACGGGCTAGAGCCACGGGACCCAAGTGCGTTCGGAAGCTCTCGTGGCCGCCGACGAACACGCACCGCTCTGTGTTTAATGCGCGGGTGACCAAACCCCGGTTCGGGGGCCCGAAGGCGGCCCATCCCCGGTCGGCGCACTTCCCGACGGGCTAGAGCCACGGGACCAAGTGCGTTCGGAAGCTCTCGTGGCCGCCGACGAACACGCACCGCTCTGTGTTTAATGCGCGGGTGACCAAACCCCGGTTCGGGGGCCCGAAGGCGGCCCATCCCCGGTCGGCGCACTTCCCGACGGGCTAGAGCCACGGGACCAAGTGCGTTCGGAAGCTCTCGTGGCCGCCGACGAACACGCACCGCTCTGTGTTTAATGCGCGGGTGACCAAACCCCGGTTCGGGGGCCCGAAGGCGGCCCATCCCCGGTCGGCGCACTTCCCGACGGGCTAGAGCCACGGGACCAAGTGCGTTCGGAAGCTCTCGTGGCCGCCGACGAACACGCACCGCTCTGTGTTTAGGAGGAGAAGGAGGAGGCCCCGCGCCGGGTGTGCGTGTCGGCTGAACCGAGGGAGATGGAGCAATTAACAGAATTGGATCGAAGCGGCGAAAATTTTCTAAGTCCGACGCTGGTCCCCAGATGACGGCGTACCCATCTTCAGGGCGACAACCAGGTAGGCGTGTTGGTTTCGCCTGGCCTAGGGCCCCCATGTAGACGGACATTTTGAAAAAACACTTCCTCACCGTATATAGGGAGACTGTGTTCCAAGTCCATTAAGCCAATGCAGAAGGCTGGGACCGAGGATGGAGGCGGTAGGCCGGGCACGAACTACACTTCCCGACGGGCTAGAGCCACGGGACCAAGGGCTTTCGGAACCTCTCGTGGCCGCCGACGAACACGCACTGCTATGGGTTTAATGCGCCGGTGACCAAACCCCGGTTCGGGGGCCCGAAGGCGGCCCATCCCCGGTCGGCGCACTTCCCGACGGGCTAGAGCCACGGGACCAAGTGCGTTCGGAAGCTCTCGTGGCCGCCGACGAACACGCACCGCTCTGTGTTTAATGCGCGGGTGACCAAACCCCGGTTCGGGGGCCCGAAGGCGGCCCATCCCCGGTCGGCGCACTTCCCGACGGGCTAGAGCCACGGGACCAAGTGCGTTCGGAAGCTCTCGTGGCCGCCGACGAACACGCACCGCTCTGTGTTTAATGCGCGGGTGACCAAACCCCGGTTCGGGGGCCCGAAGGCGGCCCATCCCCGGTCGGCGCACTTCCCGACGGGCTAGAGCCACGGGACCAAGTGCGTTCGGAAGCTCTCGTGGCCGCCGACGAACACGCACCGCTCTGTGTTTAATGCGCGGGTGACCAAACCCCGGTTCGGGGGCCCGAAGGCGGCCCATCCCCGGTCGGCGCACTTCCCGACGGGCTAGAGCCACGGGACCAAGTGCGTTCGGAAGCTCTCGTGGCCGCCGACGAACACGCACCGCTCTGTGTTTAATGCGCGGGTGACCAAACCCCGGTTCGGGGGCCCGAAGGCGGCCCATCCCCGGTCGGCGCACTTCCCGACGGGCTAGAGCCACGGGACCAAGTGCGTTCGGAAGCTCTCGTGGCCGCCGACGAACACGCACCGCTCTGTGTTTAATGCGCGGGTGACCAAACCCCGGTTCGGGGGCCCGAAGGCGGCCCATCCCCGGTCGGCGCACTTCCCGACGGGCTAGAGCCACGGGACCAAGTGCGTTCGGAAGCTCTCGTGGCCGCCGACGAACACGCACCGCTCTGTGTTTAATGCGCGGGTGACCAAACCCCGGTTCGGGGGCCCGAAGGCGGCCCATCCCCGGTCGGCGCACTTCCCGACGGGCTAGAGCCACGGGACCAAGTGCGTTCGGAAGCTCTCGTGGCCGCCGACGAACACGCACCGCTCTGTGTTTAATGCGCGGGTGACCAAACCCCGGTTCGGGGGCCCGAAGGCGGCCCATCCCCGGTCGGCGCA
>NW_028293159.1:0-5000 GCF_960531495.2 Zeus faber | reverse complement strand
GCCGGGCACGAACTACACTTCCCGACGGGCTAGAGCCACGGGACCAAGGGCTTTCGGAACCTCTCGTGGCCGCCGACGAACACGCACTGCTATGGGTTTAATGCGCCGGTGACCAAACCCCGGTTCGGGGGCCCGAAGGCGGCCCATCCCCGGTCGGCGCACTTCCCGACGGGCTAGAGCCACGGGACCAAGTGCGTTCGGAAGCTCTCGTGGCCGCCGACGAACACGCACCGCTCTGTGTTTAATGCGCGGGTGACCAAACCCCGGTTCGGGGGCCCGAAGGCGGCCCATCCCCGGTCGGCGCACTTCCCGACGGGCTAGAGCCACGGGACCAAGTGCGTTCGGAAGCTCTCGTGGCCGCCGACGAACACGCACCGCTCTGTGTTTAATGCGCGGGTGACCAAACCCCGGTTCGGGGGCCCGAAGGCGGCCCATCCCCGGTCGGCGCACTTCCCGACGGGCTAGAGCCACGGGACCAAGTGCGTTCGGAAGCTCTCGTGGCCGCCGACGAACACGCACCGCTCTGTGTTTAATGCGCGGGTGACCAAACCCCGGTTCGGGGGCCCGAAGGCGGCCCATCCCCGGTCGGCGCACTTCCCGACGGGCTAGAGCCACGGGACCAAGTGCGTTCGGAAGCTCTCGTGGCCGCCGACGAACACGCACCGCTCTGTGTTTAATGCGCGGGTGACCAAACCCCGGTTCGGGGGCCCGAAGGCGGCCCATCCCCGGTCGGCGCACTTCCCGACGGGCTAGAGCCACGGGACCAAGTGCGTTCGGAAGCTCTCGTGGCCGCCGACGAACACGCACCGCTCTGTGTTTAATGCGCGGGTGACCAAACCCCGGTTCGGGGGCCCGAAGGCGGCCCATCCCCGGTCGGCGCACTTCCCGACGGGCTAGAGCCACGGGACCAAGTGCGTTCGGAAGCTCTCGTGGCCGCCGACGAACACGCACCGCTCTGTGTTTAATGCGCGGGTGACCAAACCCCGGTTCGGGGGCCCGAAGGCGGCCCATCCCCGGTCGGCGCACTTCCCGACGGGCTAGAGCCACGGGACCAAGTGCGTTCGGAAGCTCTCGTGGCCGCCGACGAACACGCACCGCTCTGTGTTTAATGCGCGGGTGACCAAACCCCGGTTCGGGGGCCCGAAGGCGGCCCATCCCCGGTCGGCGCACTTCCCGACGGGCTAGAGCCACGGGACCAAGTGCGTTCGGAAGCTCTCGTGGCCGCCGACGAACACGCACCGCTCTGTGTTTAATGCGCGGGTGACCAAACCCCGGTTCGGGGGCCCGAAGGCGGCCCATCCCCGGTCGGCGCACTTCCCGACGGGCTAGAGCCACGGGACCAAGTGCGTTCGGAAGCTCTCGTGGCCGCCGACGAACACGCACCGCTCTGTGTTTAATGCGCGGGTGACCAAACCCCGGTTCGGGGGCCCGAAGGCGGCCCATCCCCGGTCGGCGCACTTCCCGACGGGCTAGAGCCACGGGACCAAGTGCGTTCGGAAGCTCTCGTGGCCGCCGACGAACACGCACCGCTCTGTGTTTAATGCGCGGGTGACCAAACCCCGGTTCGGGGGCCCGAAGGCGGCCCATCCCCGGTCGGCGCACTTCCCGACGGGCTAGAGCCACGGGACCAAGTGCGTTCGGAAGCTCTCGTGGCCGCCGACGAACACGCACCGCTCTGTGTTTAATGCGCGGGTGACCAAACCCCGGTTCGGGGGCCCGAAGGCGGCCCATCCCCGGTCGGCGCACTTCCCGACGGGCTAGAGCCACGGGACCAAGTGCGTTCGGAAGCTCTCGTGGCCGCCGACGAACACGCACCGCTCTGTGTTTAATGCGCGGGTGACCAAACCCCGGTTCGGGGGCCCGAAGGCGGCCCATCCCCGGTCGGCGCACTTCCCGACGGGCTAGAGCCACGGGACCAAGTGCGTTCGGAAGCTCTCGTGGCCGCCGACGAACACGCACCGCTCTGTGTTTAATGCGCGGGTGACCAAACCCCGGTTCGGGGGCCCGAAGGCGGCCCATCCCCGGTCGGCGCACTTCCCGACGGGCTAGAGCCACGGGACCAAGTGCGTTCGGAAGCTCTCGTGGCCGCCGACGAACACGCACCGCTCTGTGTTTAATGCGCGGGTGACCAAACCCCGGTTCGGGGGCCCGAAGGCGGCCCATCCCCGGTCGGCGCACTTCCCGACGGGCTAGAGCCACGGGACCAAGTGCGTTCGGAAGCTCTCGTGGCCGCCGACGAACACGCACCGCTCTGTGTTTAATGCGCGGGTGACCAAACCCCGGTTCGGGGGCCCGAAGGCGGCCCATCCCCGGTCGGCGCACTTCCCGACGGGCTAGAGCCACGGGACCAAGTGCGTTCGGAAGCTCTCGTGGCCGCCGACGAACACGCACCGCTCTGTGTTTAATGCGCGGGTGACCAAACCCCGGTTCGGGGGCCCGAAGGCGGCCCATCCCCGGTCGGCGCACTTCCCGACGGGCTAGAGCCACGGGACCAAGTGCGTTCGGAAGCTCTCGTGGCCGCCGACGAACACGCACCGCTCTGTGTTTAGGAGGAGAAGGAGGAGGCCCCGCGCCGGGTGTGCGTGTCGGCTGAACCGAGGGAGATGGAGCAATTAACAGAATTGGATCGAAGCGGCGAAAATTTTCTAAGTCCGACGCTGGTCCCCAGATGACGGCGTACCCATCTTCAGGGCGACAACCAGGTAGGCGTGTTGGTTTCGCCTGGCCTAGGGCCCCCATGTAGACGGACATTTTGAAAAAACACTTCCTCACCGTATATAGGGAGACTGTGTTCCAAGTCCATTAAGCCAATGCAGAAGGCTGGGACCGAGGATGGAGGCGGTAGGCCGGGCACGAACTACACTTCCCGACGGGCTAGAGCCACGGGACCAAGGGCTTTCGGAACCTCTCGTGGCCGCCGACGAACACGCACTGCTATGGGTTTAATGCGCCGGTGACCAAACCCCGGTTCGGGGGCCCGAAGGCGGCCCATCCCCGGTCGGCGCACTTCCCGACGGGCTAGAGCCACGGGACCAAGTGCGTTCGGAAGCTCTCGTGGCCGCCGACGAACACGCACCGCTCTGTGTTTAATGCGCGGGTGACCAAACCCCGGTTCGGGGGCCCGAAGGCGGCCCATCCCCGGTCGGCGCACTTCCCGACGGGCTAGAGCCACGGGACCAAGTGCGTTCGGAAGCTCTCGTGGCCGCCGACGAACACGCACCGCTCTGTGTTTAATGCGCGGGTGACCAAACCCCGGTTCGGGGGCCCGAAGGCGGCCCATCCCCGGTCGGCGCACTTCCCGACGGGCTAGAGCCACGGGACCAAGTGCGTTCGGAAGCTCTCGTGGCCGCCGACGAACACGCACCGCTCTGTGTTTAATGCGCGGGTGACCAAACCCCGGTTCGGGGGCCCGAAGGCGGCCCATCCCCGGTCGGCGCACTTCCCGACGGGCTAGAGCCACGGGACCAAGTGCGTTCGGAAGCTCTCGTGGCCGCCGACGAACACGCACCGCTCTGTGTTTAATGCGCGGGTGACCAAACCCCGGTTCGGGGGCCCGAAGGCGGCCCATCCCCGGTCGGCGCACTTCCCGACGGGCTAGAGCCACGGGACCAAGTGCGTTCGGAAGCTCTCGTGGCCGCCGACGAACACGCACCGCTCTGTGTTTAATGCGCGGGTGACCAAACCCCGGTTCGGGGGCCCGAAGGCGGCCCATCCCCGGTCGGCGCACTTCCCGACGGGCTAGAGCCACGGGACCAAGTGCGTTCGGAAGCTCTCGTGGCCGCCGACGAACACGCACCGCTCTGTGTTTAATGCGCGGGTGACCAAACCCCGGTTCGGGGGCCCGAAGGCGGCCCATCCCCGGTCGGCGCACTTCCCGACGGGCTAGAGCCACGGGACCAAGTGCGTTCGGAAGCTCTCGTGGCCGCCGACGAACACGCACCGCTCTGTGTTTAATGCGCGGGTGACCAAACCCCGGTTCGGGGGCCCGAAGGCGGCCCATCCCCGGTCGGCGCACTTCCCGACGGGCTAGAGCCACGGGACCAAGTGCGTTCGGAAGCTCTCGTGGCCGCCGACGAACACGCACCGCTCTGTGTTTAATGCGCGGGTGACCAAACCCCGGTTCGGGGGCCCGAAGGCGGCCCATCCCCGGTCGGCGCACTTCCCGACGGGCTAGAGCCACGGGACCAAGTGCGTTCGGAAGCTCTCGTGGCCGCCGACGAACACGCACCGCTCTGTGTTTAATGCGCGGGTGACCAAACCCCGGTTCGGGGGCCCGAAGGCGGCCCATCCCCGGTCGGCGCACTTCCCGACGGGCTAGAGCCACGGGACCAAGTGCGTTCGGAAGCTCTCGTGGCCGCCGACGAACACGCACCGCTCTGTGTTTAATGCGCGGGTGACCAAACCCCGGTTCGGGGGCCCGAAGGCGGCCCATCCCCGGTCGGCGCACTTCCCGACGGGCTAGAGCCACGGGACCAAGTGCGTTCGGAAGCTCTCGTGGCCGCCGACGAACACGCACCGCTCTGTGTTTAATGCGCGGGTGACCAAACCCCGGTTCGGGGGCCCGAAGGCGGCCCATCCCCGGTCGGCGCACTTCCCGACGGGCTAGAGCCACGGGACCAAGTGCGTTCGGAAGCTCTCGTGGCCGCCGACGAACACGCACCGCTCTGTGTTTAATGCGCGGGTGACCAAACCCCGGTTCGGGGGCCCGAAGGCGGCCCATCCCCGGTCGGCGCACTTCCCGACGGGCTAGAGCCACGGGACCAAGTGCGTTCGGAAGCTCTCGTGGCCGCCGACGAACACGCACCGCTCTGTGTTTAGGAGGAGAAGGAGGAGGCCCCGCGCCGGGTGTGCGTGTCGGCTGAACCGAGGGAGATGGAGCAATTAACAGAATTGGATCGAAGCGGCGAAAATTTTCTAAGTCCGACGCTGGTCCCCAGATGACGGCGTACCCATCTTCAGGGCGACAACCAGGTAGGCGTGTTGGTTTCGCCTGGCCTAGG
>NW_028293160.1:15000-17500 GCF_960531495.2 Zeus faber | reverse complement strand
CTCTGGCTCCCTATAAACGGTGAGGAGGTGTTTTAGTAAGGTGAGTGTTTACAGGGGGTGCCCGAGGCCAGATGAAACCAACACGCCTGCCTGATTGTCGCCCTGAAGATGGGGACGGCTGCAACTGGGGTTCTGCGTCGGACTTGTGGAAAAATAAAAATATTAAATCCTCGCCGATTCAATCCATTGATATGTGTTCGAACGGGGACGGGGACGCGGACGCGGACGCGGACGCGGACGCGGAACTCGGAACTCGGAACTCGGAACTCGGAACTCGGAACTCGGAACTCGGGACACGGGACACGGGACACGGACACGGACACGGACACGGACACGGACACGGACACGGCCGCCTTCCGGGCCCCGGACCGGGGCTTTGCCAACGGCGCATTAAACCCAGAGCAGGGCGTGTTCGTCGGCGGCCACGGGAGCTTCCGAACGCACTTGGTCCCGTGGCTCTAGCCCGTCGGGAAGTGCGCCGACCGGGGATGGGCCGCCTTCGGGCCCCGAACCGGGGTTTGGTCACCGGCGCATTAAACCCATAGCGGTGCGTGTTCGTCGGCGGCCACGAGAGGTTCCGAAAGCCCTTGGTCCCGTGGCTCTAGCCCGTCGGGAAGTGTAGTTCGTGCCCGGCCTACCGCCTCCATCCTCGGTCCCAGCCTTCTGCATTGGCTTAATGGACTTGGAACACAGTCTCCCTATATACGGTGAGGAAGTGTTTTTTCAAAATGTCCGTCTACATGGGGGCCCTAGGCCAGGCGAAACCAACACGCCTACCTGGTTGTCGCCCTGAAGATGGGTACGCCGTCATCTGGGGACCAGCGTCGGACTTAGAAAATTTTCGCCGCTTCGATCCAATTCTGTTAATTGCTCCATCTCCCTCGGTTCAGCCGACACGCACACCCGGCGCGGGGCCTCCTCCTTCTCCTCCTAAACACAGAGCGGTGCGTGTTCGTCGGCGGCCACGAGAGCTTCCGAACGCACTTGGTCCCGTGGCTCTAGCCCGTCGGGAAGTGCGCCGACCGGGGATGGGCCGCCTTCGGGCCCCCGAACCGGGGTTTGGTCACCCGCGCATTAAACACAGAGCGGTGCGTGTTCGTCGGCGGCCACGAGAGCTTCCGAACGCACTTGGTCCCGTGGCTCTAGCCCGTCGGGAAGTGCGCCGACCGGGGATGGGCCGCCTTCGGGCCCCCGAACCGGGGTTTGGTCACCCGCGCATTAAACACAGAGCGGTGCGTGTTCGTCGGCGGCCACGAGAGCTTCCGAACGCACTTGGTCCCGTGGCTCTAGCCCGTCGGGAAGTGCGCCGACCGGGGATGGGCCGCCTTCGGGCCCCCGAACCGGGGTTTGGTCACCCGCGCATTAAACACAGAGCGGTGCGTGTTCGTCGGCGGCCACGAGAGCTTCCGAACGCACTTGGTCCCGTGGCTCTAGCCCGTCGGGAAGTGCGCCGACCGGGGATGGGCCGCCTTCGGGCCCCCGAACCGGGGTTTGGTCACCCGCGCATTAAACACAGAGCGGTGCGTGTTCGTCGGCGGCCACGAGAGCTTCCGAACGCACTTGGTCCCGTGGCTCTAGCCCGTCGGGAAGTGCGCCGACCGGGGATGGGCCGCCTTCGGGCCCCCGAACCGGGGTTTGGTCACCCGCGCATTAAACACAGAGCGGTGCGTGTTCGTCGGCGGCCACGAGAGCTTCCGAACGCACTTGGTCCCGTGGCTCTAGCCCGTCGGGAAGTGCGCCGACCGGGGATGGGCCGCCTTCGGGCCCCCGAACCGGGGTTTGGTCACCCGCGCATTAAACACAGAGCGGTGCGTGTTCGTCGGCGGCCACGAGAGCTTCCGAACGCACTTGGTCCCGTGGCTCTAGCCCGTCGGGAAGTGCGCCGACCGGGGATGGGCCGCCTTCGGGCCCCCGAACCGGGGTTTGGTCACCCGCGCATTAAACACAGAGCGGTGCGTGTTCGTCGGCGGCCACGAGAGCTTCCGAACGCACTTGGTCCCGTGGCTCTAGCCCGTCGGGAAGTGCGCCGACCGGGGATGGGCCGCCTTCGGGCCCCCGAACCGGGGTTTGGTCACCCGCGCATTAAACACAGAGCGGTGCGTGTTCGTCGGCGGCCACGAGAGCTTCCGAACGCACTTGGTCCCGTGGCTCTAGCCCGTCGGGAAGTGCGCCGACCGGGGATGGGCCGCCTTCGGGCCCCCGAACCGGGGTTTGGTCACCCGCGCATTAAACACAGAGCGGTGCGTGTTCGTCGGCGGCCACGAGAGCTTCCGAACGCACTTGGTCCCGTGGCTCTAGCCCGTCGGGAAGTGCGCCGACCGGGGATGGGCCGCCTTCGGGCCCCCGAACCGGGGTTTGGTCACCCGCGCATTAAACACAGAGCGGTGCGTGTTCGTCGGCGGCCACGAGAGCTTCCGAACGCACTTGGTCCCGTGGCTCGTGGCTCTAGCCCGTCGGGAAGTGCGCCGACCGGGGATGGGCCGCCTTCGGGCCCCCGAAC
>NW_028293162.1:0-6982 GCF_960531495.2 Zeus faber | reverse complement strand
AGGGTGTATAGTTTGTTTGAAAGGCTGAAACACTCAATGATCCTGAGGTACACTACTGATGAATGTGTCCTAAATTTCTAAAAGTAATCATATAGAAATGCGGAGAAAGAACAAATAAGGTGTTCTTAACCACTCTTAACAACTTGAAACAAAAAACAAATAAGGTGTTCTTAACCACTCTTAAAGAAAACAACTACGTCTACCAACAACTAATAAAGCATCTAAACAACAAATATAAGACAAATTACTCTGGACCTATACTACTAAGAGGAAACAAGCATCCTTTTAAATGTAAGTCACCTTAAACCCTGGTTAGGGGACTTCTCCTTGAAGCCAGAATATGCCTATATTCTTTAACCCAAATGGGATAACTACAAAACATGAACCTGACACTCTACCTAACATAATACGGGATTGGAGAATCTTGATAACGTGCGACGGCCCGTGCATTACCTTTGGTCCCCTATACCAAACTGACCATGCTGGCCAGGGGGGAACATAGGAAAAGTACTCACCAATACATACCAGGCTACCCAAACTGGGTAGACGGGATCATCAATACAGTACTCACCCAACCTAATCTAGCCTGTGCCTCGGAAAGCAGATTCTCCTTATAACCCATTATATGTATTATCTAACCAAATCTCTCTCCCCTTTCTTTCCTCCTCTTAAAGGCATTGACATGGCGCAAGATAAGGTGTACAACAACTTCCAACTATTGTTTAGAGTCTATTCTCATAAATTAACAACTATACAAAATAACTTAGCTTACAATTTTTTTTTTCTCTTTTTTCATTCTTTTTCTCACTCTCTTCCCCTTCTCTCAGGAAACTGAGAGAGCTGGGACGGTAGAGAATAGCCCGAACAGGCAGGAGGAGAATGCAGTCCGAACAGACGGCTCTCCTTCCCTCTACCTCCCTTCTACATATACTTCTCCTCCACTTCCCTCTCCTCTCCAACCCTAATCCTAAAACCCTGACCCTAACCCTAACCCTAACTCTAGCTCTAAACCTAACCCTAACGTTAACCCTAAGACTTAACCCTAAACCTAACCCTTAGCCTAACCCTAAACCTAAGCCTAGCCCTGGTTCTAAACCTAACCCTAAACCTAACCCCTATCCTAACCCTAAAACCAAATCCTAACCCTAACCATTGACGAATAGAGGTCGTACCCAAACTCAACAAAATCCAAGAACAAAAATATCCCACTGACAAATAGAGGTCGTACCCAAACTCTACAAAATCCAATTGAAAATGGAAGAAGTTTCCCAATGACAAACAGAGACGGAACTTACCTATACTCAACTAAATCTAAGCACATAGATATCCCACGGACAAATAGAGGTCGTACCCAAACTCATCAAAATCCAACCAACAAGAGTAGAAATATTTCCTAAAATAAACCAATTGACCGGGGGACACACACCAGGGTCTTGACGAAGCCCAGGTGGCCTGCCTCAAGGAGAGGGTGTATAGTTTGTTTGAAAGGCTGAAACACTCAATGATCCTGAGGTACACTACTGATGAATGTGTCCTAAATTTCTAAAAGTAATCATATAGAAATGCGGAGAAAGAACAAATAAGGTGTTCTTAACCACTCTTAACAACTTGAAACAAAAAACAAATAAGGTGTTCTTAACCACTCTTAAAGAAAACAACTACGTCTACCAACAACTAATAAAGCATCTAAACAACAAATATAAGACAAATTACTCTGGACCTATACTACTAAGAGGAAACAAGCATCCTTTTAAATGTAAGTCACCTTAAACCCTGGTTAGGGGACTTCTCCTTGAAGCCAGAATATGCCTATATTCTTTAACCCAAATGGGATAACTACAAAACATGAACCTGACACTCTACCTAACATAATACGGGATTGGAGAATCTTGATAACGTGCGACGGCCCGTGCATTACCTTTGGTCCCCTATACCAAACTGACCATGCTGGCCAGGGGGGAACATAGGAAAAGTACTCACCAATACATACCAGGCTACCCAAACTGGGTAGACGGGATCATCAATACAGTACTCACCCAACCTAATCTAGCCTGTGCCTCGGAAAGCAGATTCTCCTTATAACCCATTATATGTATTATCTAACCAAATCTCTCTCCCCTTTCTTTCCTCCTCTTAAAGGCATTGACATGGCGCAAGATAAGGTGTACAACAACTTCCAACTATTGTTTAGAGTCTATTCTCATAAATTAACAACTATACAAAATAACTTAGCTTACAATTTTTTTTTTCTCTTTTTTCATTCTTTTTCTCACTCTCTTCCCCTTCTCTCAGGAAACTGAGAGAGCTGGGACGGTAGAGAATAGCCCGAACAGGCAGGAGGAGAATGCAGTCCGAACAGACGGCTCTCCTTCCCTCTACCTCCCTTCTACATATACTTCTCCTCCACTTCCCTCTCCTCTCCAACCCTAATCCTAAAACCCTGACCCTAACCCTAACCCTAACTCTAGCTCTAAACCTAACCCTAACGTTAACCCTAAGACTTAACCCTAAACCTAACCCTTAGCCTAACCCTAAACCTAAGCCTAGCCCTGGTTCTAAACCTAACCCTAAACCTAACCCCTATCCTAACCCTAAAACCAAATCCTAACCCTAACCATTGACGAATAGAGGTCGTACCCAAACTCAACAAAATCCAAGAACAAAAATATCCCACTGACAAATAGAGGTCGTACCCAAACTCTACAAAATCCAATTGAAAATGGAAGAAGTTTCCCAATGACAAACAGAGACGGAACTTACCTATACTCAACTAAATCTAAGCACATAGATATCCCACGGACAAATAGAGGTCGTACCCAAACTCATCAAAATCCAACCAACAAGAGTAGAAATATTTCCTAAAATAAACCAATTGACCGGGGGACACACACCAGGGTCTTGACGAAGCCCAGGTGGCCTGCCTCAAGGAGAGGGTGTATAGTTTGTTTGAAAGGCTGAAACACTCAATGATCCTGAGGTACACTACTGATGAATGTGTCCTAAATTTCTAAAAGTAATCATATAGAAATGCGGAGAAAGAACAAATAAGGTGTTCTTAACCACTCTTAACAACTTGAAACAAAAAACAAATAAGGTGTTCTTAACCACTCTTAAAGAAAACAACTACGTCTACCAACAACTAATAAAGCATCTAAACAACAAATATAAGACAAATTACTCTGGACCTATACTACTAAGAGGAAACAAGCATCCTTTTAAATGTAAGTCACCTTAAACCCTGGTTAGGGGACTTCTCCTTGAAGCCAGAATATGCCTATATTCTTTAACCCAAATGGGATAACTACAAAACATGAACCTGACACTCTACCTAACATAATACGGGATTGGAGAATCTTGATAACGTGCGACGGCCCGTGCATTACCTTTGGTCCCCTATACCAAACTGACCATGCTGGCCAGGGGGGAACATAGGAAAAGTACTCACCAATACATACCAGGCTACCCAAACTGGGTAGACGGGATCATCAATACAGTACTCACCCAACCTAATCTAGCCTGTGCCTCGGAAAGCAGATTCTCCTTATAACCCATTATATGTATTATCTAACCAAATCTCTCTCCCCTTTCTTTCCTCCTCTTAAAGGCATTGACATGGCGCAAGATAAGGTGTACAACAACTTCCAACTATTGTTTAGAGTCTATTCTCATAAATTAACAACTATACAAAATAACTTAGCTTACAATTTTTTTTTTCTCTTTTTTCATTCTTTTTCTCACTCTCTTCCCCTTCTCTCAGGAAACTGAGAGAGCTGGGACGGTAGAGAATAGCCCGAACAGGCAGGAGGAGAATGCAGTCCGAACAGACGGCTCTCCTTCCCTCTACCTCCCTTCTACATATACTTCTCCTCCACTTCCCTCTCCTCTCCAACCCTAATCCTAAAACCCTGACCCTAACCCTAACCCTAACTCTAGCTCTAAACCTAACCCTAACGTTAACCCTAAGACTTAACCCTAAACCTAACCCTTAGCCTAACCCTAAACCTAAGCCTAGCCCTGGTTCTAAACCTAACCCTAAACCTAACCCCTATCCTAACCCTAAAACCAAATCCTAACCCTAACCATTGACGAATAGAGGTCGTACCCAAACTCAACAAAATCCAAGAACAAAAATATCCCACTGACAAATAGAGGTCGTACCCAAACTCTACAAAATCCAATTGAAAATGGAAGAAGTTTCCCAATGACAAACAGAGACGGAACTTACCTATACTCAACTAAATCTAAGCACATAGATATCCCACGGACAAATAGAGGTCGTACCCAAACTCATCAAAATCCAACCAACAAGAGTAGAAATATTTCCTAAAATAAACCAATTGACCGGGGGACACACACCAGGGTCTTGACGAAGCCCAGGTGGCCTGCCTCAAGGAGAGGGTGTATAGTTTGTTTGAAAGGCTGAAACACTCAATGATCCTGAGGTACACTACTGATGAATGTGTCCTAAATTTCTAAAAGTAATCATATAGAAATGCGGAGAAAGAACAAATAAGGTGTTCTTAACCACTCTTAACAACTTGAAACAAAAAACAAATAAGGTGTTCTTAACCACTCTTAAAGAAAACAACTACGTCTACCAACAACTAATAAAGCATCTAAACAACAAATATAAGACAAATTACTCTGGACCTATACTACTAAGAGGAAACAAGCATCCTTTTAAATGTAAGTCACCTTAAACCCTGGTTAGGGGACTTCTCCTTGAAGCCAGAATATGCCTATATTCTTTAACCCAAATGGGATAACTACAAAACATGAACCTGACACTCTACCTAACATAATACGGGATTGGAGAATCTTGATAACGTGCGACGGCCCGTGCATTACCTTTGGTCCCCTATACCAAACTGACCATGCTGGCCAGGGGGGAACATAGGAAAAGTACTCACCAATACATACCAGGCTACCCAAACTGGGTAGACGGGATCATCAATACAGTACTCACCCAACCTAATCTAGCCTGTGCCTCGGAAAGCAGATTCTCCTTATAACCCATTATATGTATTATCTAACCAAATCTCTCTCCCCTTTCTTTCCTCCTCTTAAAGGCATTGACATGGCGCAAGATAAGGTGTACAACAACTTCCAACTATTGTTTAGAGTCTATTCTCATAAATTAACAACTATACAAAATAACTTAGCTTACAATTTTTTTTTTCTCTTTTTTCATTCTTTTTCTCACTCTCTTCCCCTTCTCTCAGGAAACTGAGAGAGCTGGGACGGTAGAGAATAGCCCGAACAGGCAGGAGGAGAATGCAGTCCGAACAGACGGCTCTCCTTCCCTCTACCTCCCTTCTACATATACTTCTCCTCCACTTCCCTCTCCTCTCCAACCCTAATCCTAAAACCCTGACCCTAACCCTAACCCTAACTCTAGCTCTAAACCTAACCCTAACGTTAACCCTAAGACTTAACCCTAAACCTAACCCTTAGCCTAACCCTAAACCTAAGCCTAGCCCTGGTTCTAAACCTAACCCTAAACCTAACCCCTATCCTAACCCTAAAACCAAATCCTAACCCTAACCATTGACGAATAGAGGTCGTACCCAAACTCAACAAAATCCAAGAACAAAAATATCCCACTGACAAATAGAGGTCGTACCCAAACTCTACAAAATCCAATTGAAAATGGAAGAAGTTTCCCAATGACAAACAGAGACGGAACTTACCTATACTCAACTAAATCTAAGCACATAGATATCCCACGGACAAATAGAGGTCGTACCCAAACTCATCAAAATCCAACCAACAAGAGTAGAAATATTTCCTAAAATAAACCAATTGACCGGGGGACACACACCAGGGTCTTGACGAAGCCCAGGTGGCCTGCCTCAAGGAGAGGGTGTATAGTTTGTTTGAAAGGCTGAAACACTCAATGATCCTGAGGTACACTACTGATGAATGTGTCCTAAATTTCTAAAAGTAATCATATAGAAATGCGGAGAAAGAACAAATAAGGTGTTCTTAACCACTCTTAACAACTTGAAACAAAAAACAAATAAGGTGTTCTTAACCACTCTTAAAGAAAACAACTACGTCTACCAACAACTAATAAAGCATCTAAACAACAAATATAAGACAAATTACTCTGGACCTATACTACTAAGAGGAAACAAGCATCCTTTTAAATGTAAGTCACCTTAAACCCTGGTTAGGGGACTTCTCCTTGAAGCCAGAATATGCCTATATTCTTTAACCCAAATGGGATAACTACAAAACATGAACCTGACACTCTACCTAACATAATACGGGATTGGAGAATCTTGATAACGTGCGACGGCCCGTGCATTACCTTTGGTCCCCTATACCAAACTGACCATGCTGGCCAGGGGGGAACATAGGAAAAGTACTCACCAATACATACCAGGCTACCCAAACTGGGTAGACGGGATCATCAATACAGTACTCACCCAACCTAATCTAGCCTGTGCCTCGGAAAGCAGATTCTCCTTATAACCCATTATATGTATTATCTAACCAAATCTCTCTCCCCTTTCTTTCCTCCTCTTAAAGGCATTGACATGGCGCAAGATAAGGTGTACAACAACTTCCAACTATTGTTTAGAGTCTATTCTCATAAATTAACAACTATACAAAATAACTTAGCTTACAATTTTTTTTTTCTCTTTTTTCATTCTTTTTCTCACTCTCTTCCCCTTCTCTCAGGAAACTGAGAGAGCTGGGACGGTAGAGAATAGCCCGAACAGGCAGGAGGAGAATGCAGTCCGAACAGACGGCTCTCCTTCCCTCTACCTCCCTTCTACATATACTTCTCCTCCACTTCCCTCTCCTCTCCAACCCTAATCCTAAAACCCTGACCCTAACCCTAACCCTAACTCTAGCTCTAAACCTAACCCTAACGTTAACCCTAAGACTTAACCCTAAACCTAACCCTTAGCCTAACCCTAAACCTAAGCCTAGCCCTGGTTCTAAACCTAACCCTAAACCTAACCCCTATCCT
>NW_028293164.1:45000-47500 GCF_960531495.2 Zeus faber | reverse complement strand
CCCGACGGGCTAGAGCCACGGGACCAAGTGCGTTCGGAAGCTCTCGTGGCCGCCGACGAACACGCACCGCTCTGTGTTTAATGCGCGGGTGACCAAACCCCGGTTCGGGGGCCCGAAGGCGGCCCATCCCCGGTCGGCGCACTTCCCGACGGGCTAGAGCCACGGGACCAAGTGCGTTCGGAAGCTCTCGTGGCCGCCGACGAACACGCACCGCTCTGTGTTTAATGCGCGGGTGACCAAACCCCGGTTCGGGGGCCCGAAGGCGGCCCATCCCCGGTCGGCGCACTTCCCGACGGGCTAGAGCCACGGGACCAAGTGCGTTCGGAAGCTCTCGTGGCCGCCGACGAACACGCACCGCTCTGTGTTTAATGCGCGGGTGACCAAACCCCGGTTCGGGGGCCCGAAGGCGGCCCATCCCCGGTCGGCGCACTTCCCGACGGGCTAGAGCCACGGGACCAAGTGCGTTCGGAAGCTCTCGTGGCCGCCGACGAACACGCACCGCTCTGTGTTTAATGCGCGGGTGACCAAACCCCGGTTCGGGGGCCCGAAGGCGGCCCATCCCCGGTCGGCGCACTTCCCGACGGGCTAGAGCCACGGGACCAAGTGCGTTCGGAAGCTCTCGTGGCCGCCGACGAACACGCACCGCTCTGTGTTTAATGCGCGGGTGACCAAACCCCGGTTCGGGGGCCCGAAGGCGGCCCATCCCCGGTCGGCGCACTTCCCGACGGGCTAGAGCCACGGGACCAAGTGCGTTCGGAAGCTCTCGTGGCCGCCGACGAACACGCACCGCTCTGTGTTTAATGCGCGGGTGACCAAACCCCGGTTCGGGGGCCCGAAGGCGGCCCATCCCCGGTCGGCGCACTTCCCGACGGGCTAGAGCCACGGGACCAAGTGCGTTCGGAAGCTCTCGTGGCCGCCGACGAACACGCACCGCTCTGTGTTTAATGCGCGGGTGACCAAACCCCGGTTCGGGGGCCCGAAGGCGGCCCATCCCCGGTCGGCGCACTTCCCGACGGGCTAGAGCCACGGGACCAAGTGCGTTCGGAAGCTCTCGTGGCCGCCGACGAACACGCACCGCTCTGTGTTTAATGCGCGGGTGACCAAACCCCGGTTCGGGGGCCCGAAGGCGGCCCATCCCCGGTCGGCGCACTTCCCGACGGGCTAGAGCCACGGGACCAAGTGCGTTCGGAAGCTCTCGTGGCCGCCGACGAACACGCACCGCTCTGTGTTTAGGAGGAGAAGGAGGAGGCCCCGCGCCGGGTGTGCGTGTCGGCTGAACCGAGGGAGATGGAGCAATTAACAGAATTGGATCGAAGCGGCGAAAATTTTCTAAGTCCGACGCTGGTCCCCAGATGACGGCGTACCCATCTTCAGGGCGACAACCAGGTAGGCGTGTTGGTTTCGCCTGGCCTAGGGCCCCCATGTAGACGGACATTTTGAAAAAACACTTCCTCACCGTATATAGGGAGACTGTGTTCCAAGTCCATTAAGCCAATGCAGAAGGCTGGGACCGAGGATGGAGGCGGTAGGCCGGGCACGAACTACACTTCCCGACGGGCTAGAGCCACGGGACCAAGGGCTTTCGGAACCTCTCGTGGCCGCCGACGAACACGCACCGCTATGGGTTTAATGCGCCGGTGACCAAACCCCGGTTCGGGGCCCGAAGGCGGCCCATCCCCGGTCGGCGCACTTCCCGACGGGCTAGAGCCACGGGACCAAGTGCGTTCGGAAGCTCCCGTGGCCGCCGACGAACACGCCCTGCTCTGGGTTTAATGCGCCGTTGGCAAAGCCCCGGTCCGGGGCCCGGAAGGCGGCCGTGTCCGTGTCCGTGTCCGTGTCCGTGTCCGTGTCCGTGTCCGTGTCCCGTGTCCCGTGTCCCGAGTTCCGAGTTCCGAGTTCCGAGTTCCGAGTTCCGAGTTCCGCGTCCGCGTCCGCGTCCGCGTCCGCGTCCCCGTCCCCGTTCGAACACATATCAATGGATTGAATCGGCGAGGATTTAATATTTTTATTTTTCCACAAGTCCGACGCAGAACCCCAGTTGCAGCCGTCCCCATCTTCAGGGCGACAATCAGGCAGGCGTGTTGGTTTCATCTGGCCTCGGGCACCCCCTGTAAACACTCACCTTACTAAAACACCTCCTCACCGTTTATAGGGAGCCAGAGTCCCAGAGGCACGGAGGCGATGCAACTGGATGGGAGCGGCGAGGATTTTTTCAAAGTCCGACGAAGAACACCAGTTGCAGCCGTCCCCATCTTCAGGGCGACAACCAGGTAGGCGTGTTGGTTTCGCCTGGCCTAGGGCCCCTATGTAAACGGCCATTTTGATAAAACACTTCCTCACCGTATATGTGGGGAGGCACCTCTCTGGAGGGACTGGAGACAGGAGTGTGTGAGTGAGTGAAATTAGCAGCAGCTTAAGCACCGCCACCACCACTGTGTGTCCCGGCCCAGATTGGGGCCTCCCCACAGGATGTGCAATAGTGACCCCCCACGTGAGTGCC
>NW_028293164.1:30000-32500 GCF_960531495.2 Zeus faber | reverse complement strand
CGGCGCACTTCCCGACGGGCTAGAGCCACGGGACCAAGTGCGTTCGGAAGCTCTCGTGGCCGCCGACGAACACGCACCGCTCTGTGTTTAATGCGCGGGTGACCAAACCCCGGTTCGGGGGCCCGAAGGCGGCCCATCCCCGGTCGGCGCACTTCCCGACGGGCTAGAGCCACGGGACCAAGTGCGTTCGGAAGCTCTCGTGGCCGCCGACGAACACGCACCGCTCTGTGTTTAATGCGCGGGTGACCAAACCCCGGTTCGGGGGCCCGAAGGCGGCCCATCCCCGGTCGGCGCACTTCCCGACGGGCTAGAGCCACGGGACCAAGTGCGTTCGGAAGCTCTCGTGGCCGCCGACGAACACGCACCGCTCTGTGTTTAATGCGCGGGTGACCAAACCCCGGTTCGGGGGCCCGAAGGCGGCCCATCCCCGGTCGGCGCACTTCCCGACGGGCTAGAGCCACGGGACCAAGTGCGTTCGGAAGCTCTCGTGGCCGCCGACGAACACGCACCGCTCTGTGTTTAATGCGCGGGTGACCAAACCCCGGTTCGGGGGCCCGAAGGCGGCCCATCCCCGGTCGGCGCACTTCCCGACGGGCTAGAGCCACGGGACCAAGTGCGTTCGGAAGCTCTCGTGGCCGCCGACGAACACGCACCGCTCTGTGTTTAATGCGCGGGTGACCAAACCCCGGTTCGGGGGCCCGAAGGCGGCCCATCCCCGGTCGGCGCACTTCCCGACGGGCTAGAGCCACGGGACCAAGTGCGTTCGGAAGCTCTCGTGGCCGCCGACGAACACGCACCGCTCTGTGTTTAATGCGCGGGTGACCAAACCCCGGTTCGGGGGCCCGAAGGCGGCCCATCCCCGGTCGGCGCACTTCCCGACGGGCTAGAGCCACGGGACCAAGTGCGTTCGGAAGCTCTCGTGGCCGCCGACGAACACGCACCGCTCTGTGTTTAATGCGCGGGTGACCAAACCCCGGTTCGGGGGCCCGAAGGCGGCCCATCCCCGGTCGGCGCACTTCCCGACGGGCTAGAGCCACGGGACCAAGTGCGTTCGGAAGCTCTCGTGGCCGCCGACGAACACGCACCGCTCTGTGTTTAATGCGCGGGTGACCAAACCCCGGTTCGGGGGCCCGAAGGCGGCCCATCCCCGGTCGGCGCACTTCCCGACGGGCTAGAGCCACGGGACCAAGTGCGTTCGGAAGCTCTCGTGGCCGCCGACGAACACGCACCGCTCTGTGTTTAATGCGCGGGTGACCAAACCCCGGTTCGGGGGCCCGAAGGCGGCCCATCCCCGGTCGGCGCACTTCCCGACGGGCTAGAGCCACGGGACCAAGTGCGTTCGGAAGCTCTCGTGGCCGCCGACGAACACGCACCGCTCTGTGTTTAGGAGGAGAAGGAGGAGGCCCCGCGCCGGGTGTGCGTGTCGGCTGAACCGAGGGAGATGGAGCAATTAACAGAATTGGATCGAAGCGGCGAAAATTTTCTAAGTCCGACGCTGGTCCCCAGATGACGGCGTACCCATCTTCAGGGCGACAACCAGGTAGGCGTGTTGGTTTCGCCTGGCCTAGGGCCCCCATGTAGACGGACATTTTGAAAAAACACTTCCTCACCGTATATAGGGAGACTGTGTTCCAAGTCCATTAAGCCAATGCAGAAGGCTGGGACCGAGGATGGAGGCGGTAGGCCGGGCACGAACTACACTTCCCGACGGGCTAGAGCCACGGGACCAAGGGCTTTCGGAACCTCTCGTGGCCGCCGACGAACACGCACCGCTATGGGTTTAATGCGCCGGTGACCAAACCCCGGTTCGGGGCCCGAAGGCGGCCCATCCCCGGTCGGCGCACTTCCCGACGGGCTAGAGCCACGGGACCAAGTGCGTTCGGAAGCTCCCGTGGCCGCCGACGAACACGCCCTGCTCTGGGTTTAATGCGCCGTTGGCAAAGCCCCGGTCCGGGGCCCGGAAGGCGGCCGTGTCCGTGTCCGTGTCCGTGTCCGTGTCCGTGTCCGTGTCCGTGTCCCGTGTCCCGTGTCCCGAGTTCCGAGTTCCGAGTTCCGAGTTCCGAGTTCCGAGTTCCGCGTCCGCGTCCGCGTCCGCGTCCGCGTCCCCGTCCCCGTTCGAACACATATCAATGGATTGAATCGGCGAGGATTTAATATTTTTATTTTTCCACAAGTCCGACGCAGAACCCCAGTTGCAGCCGTCCCCATCTTCAGGGCGACAATCAGGCAGGCGTGTTGGTTTCATCTGGCCTCGGGCACCCCCTGTAAACACTCACCTTACTAAAACACCTCCTCACCGTTTATAGGGAGCCAGAGTCCCAGAGGCACGGAGGCGATGCAACTGGATGGGAGCGGCGAGGATTTTTTCAAAGTCCGACGAAGAACACCAGTTGCAGCCGTCCCCATCTTCAGGGCGACAACCAGGTAGGCGTGTTGGTTTCGCCTGGCCTAGGGCCCCTATGTAAACGGCCATTTTGATAAAACACTTCCTCACCGTATA
>NW_028293164.1:15000-17500 GCF_960531495.2 Zeus faber | reverse complement strand
TCTGTGTTTAATGCGCGGGTGACCAAACCCCGGTTCGGGGGCCCGAAGGCGGCCCATCCCCGGTCGGCGCACTTCCCGACGGGCTAGAGCCACGGGACCAAGTGCGTTCGGAAGCTCTCGTGGCCGCCGACGAACACGCACCGCTCTGTGTTTAATGCGCGGGTGACCAAACCCCGGTTCGGGGGCCCGAAGGCGGCCCATCCCCGGTCGGCGCACTTCCCGACGGGCTAGAGCCACGGGACCAAGTGCGTTCGGAAGCTCTCGTGGCCGCCGACGAACACGCACCGCTCTGTGTTTAATGCGCGGGTGACCAAACCCCGGTTCGGGGGCCCGAAGGCGGCCCATCCCCGGTCGGCGCACTTCCCGACGGGCTAGAGCCACGGGACCAAGTGCGTTCGGAAGCTCTCGTGGCCGCCGACGAACACGCACCGCTCTGTGTTTAATGCGCGGGTGACCAAACCCCGGTTCGGGGGCCCGAAGGCGGCCCATCCCCGGTCGGCGCACTTCCCGACGGGCTAGAGCCACGGGACCAAGTGCGTTCGGAAGCTCTCGTGGCCGCCGACGAACACGCACCGCTCTGTGTTTAATGCGCGGGTGACCAAACCCCGGTTCGGGGGCCCGAAGGCGGCCCATCCCCGGTCGGCGCACTTCCCGACGGGCTAGAGCCACGGGACCAAGTGCGTTCGGAAGCTCTCGTGGCCGCCGACGAACACGCACCGCTCTGTGTTTAATGCGCGGGTGACCAAACCCCGGTTCGGGGGCCCGAAGGCGGCCCATCCCCGGTCGGCGCACTTCCCGACGGGCTAGAGCCACGGGACCAAGTGCGTTCGGAAGCTCTCGTGGCCGCCGACGAACACGCACCGCTCTGTGTTTAATGCGCGGGTGACCAAACCCCGGTTCGGGGGCCCGAAGGCGGCCCATCCCCGGTCGGCGCACTTCCCGACGGGCTAGAGCCACGGGACCAAGTGCGTTCGGAAGCTCTCGTGGCCGCCGACGAACACGCACCGCTCTGTGTTTAATGCGCGGGTGACCAAACCCCGGTTCGGGGGCCCGAAGGCGGCCCATCCCCGGTCGGCGCACTTCCCGACGGGCTAGAGCCACGGGACCAAGTGCGTTCGGAAGCTCTCGTGGCCGCCGACGAACACGCACCGCTCTGTGTTTAATGCGCGGGTGACCAAACCCCGGTTCGGGGGCCCGAAGGCGGCCCATCCCCGGTCGGCGCACTTCCCGACGGGCTAGAGCCACGGGACCAAGTGCGTTCGGAAGCTCTCGTGGCCGCCGACGAACACGCACCGCTCTGTGTTTAATGCGCGGGTGACCAAACCCCGGTTCGGGGGCCCGAAGGCGGCCCATCCCCGGTCGGCGCACTTCCCGACGGGCTAGAGCCACGGGACCAAGTGCGTTCGGAAGCTCTCGTGGCCGCCGACGAACACGCACCGCTCTGTGTTTAGGAGGAGAAGGAGGAGGCCCCGCGCCGGGTGTGCGTGTCGGCTGAACCGAGGGAGATGGAGCAATTAACAGAATTGGATCGAAGCGGCGAAAATTTTCTAAGTCCGACGCTGGTCCCCAGATGACGGCGTACCCATCTTCAGGGCGACAACCAGGTAGGCGTGTTGGTTTCGCCTGGCCTAGGGCCCCCATGTAGACGGACATTTTGAAAAAACACTTCCTCACCGTATATAGGGAGACTGTGTTCCAAGTCCATTAAGCCAATGCAGAAGGCTGGGACCGAGGATGGAGGCGGTAGGCCGGGCACGAACTACACTTCCCGACGGGCTAGAGCCACGGGACCAAGGGCTTTCGGAACCTCTCGTGGCCGCCGACGAACACGCACCGCTATGGGTTTAATGCGCCGGTGACCAAACCCCGGTTCGGGGCCCGAAGGCGGCCCATCCCCGGTCGGCGCACTTCCCGACGGGCTAGAGCCACGGGACCAAGTGCGTTCGGAAGCTCCCGTGGCCGCCGACGAACACGCCCTGCTCTGGGTTTAATGCGCCGTTGGCAAAGCCCCGGTCCGGGGCCCGGAAGGCGGCCGTGTCCGTGTCCGTGTCCGTGTCCGTGTCCGTGTCCGTGTCCGTGTCCCGTGTCCCGTGTCCCGAGTTCCGAGTTCCGAGTTCCGAGTTCCGAGTTCCGAGTTCCGCGTCCGCGTCCGCGTCCGCGTCCGCGTCCCCGTCCCCGTTCGAACACATATCAATGGATTGAATCGGCGAGGATTTAATATTTTTATTTTTCCACAAGTCCGACGCAGAACCCCAGTTGCAGCCGTCCCCATCTTCAGGGCGACAATCAGGCAGGCGTGTTGGTTTCATCTGGCCTCGGGCACCCCCTGTAAACACTCACCTTACTAAAACACCTCCTCACCGTTTATAGGGAGCCAGAGTCCCAGAGGCACGGAGGCGATGCAACTGGATGGGAGCGGCGAGGATTTTTTCAAAGTCCGACGAAGAACACCAGTTGCAGCCGTCCCCATCTTCAGGGCGACAACCAGGTAGGCGTGTTG
>NW_028293164.1:0-5000 GCF_960531495.2 Zeus faber | reverse complement strand
ATGATGATGATGATGATGATGATGTGATTATTATGATTATTATTATTATTATTTTTTTATTAAGCTAAGCTAAGCAGGGTCGGGCCTCGTTAGTACTTGGATGGGAGACAGCCTGGGAATACCAGGTGCGGTGCGCCTTTTTATTTCATTTTATTGTATTTATTATTATTATTATTATTATTATTATGATGATGATGATGATGATGATGATGATGATGATGTTGATTATTATGATTATTATTATTTTTTTTTTATTAAGCTAAGCTAAGCAGGGTCGGGCCTCGTTAGTACTTGGATGGGAGACAGCCTGGGAATACCAGGTGCGGTGCGCCTTTTTATTTCATTTTATTGTATTTATTATTATTATTATTATTATTATGATGATGATGATGATGATTATTATGATTATTATTATTATTTTTTTATTAAGCTAAGCTAAGCAGGGTCGGGCCTCGTTAGTACCTGGATGGGAGACAGCCTGGGAATACCAGGTGCGGTGCGCCTTTTTATTTCATTTTATTGTATTTATTATTATTATTATTATTATTATTATTATTATTATGATGATGATGATGATGATGATGATGATGTGAGATCCCGGCACCCGTGCGGAGTTTGGAGGGGAGGAGCGGGGGGAGGCCCCGCGCCGGGTGTGCGTGTCGGCAGGACCGAGGGAAATGGAGAAATTTCATTTATCCGCGCAAGGCAGGGGCGGTCGTGGGATCCCGGCACCCGCGCGGAGATTGGGGGGGGGGGGGGGGGGGGAGGGGAGGGGAGGAGGAGGAGGAGGAGGAGGGAGGAGGAGGAGGGGAGGAGGAGGAGGAGGAGAGAGGAGAAGGAGGAGGCCCCGCGCCGGGTGTGCGTGTCGGCTGAACCGAGGAGATGAGCAATTAACAGAATTGGATCGAAGCGGCGAAATTTTCTAAGTCCGACGCTGGTCCCCAGATGACGGCGTACCATCTTCAGGGCGACAACCAGGTAGGCGTGTTGGTTTCGCCTGGCCTAGGGCCCCCATGTAGACGGACATTTTGAAAAAACACTTCCTCACCGTATATAGGGAGACGGTGTTCCAAGTCCATTAAGCAATGCAGAAGGCTGGGGACCGAGGATGGAGGCGGTAGGCCGGGCAACGAACTACACTTCCCGAGGGCTAGAGCCACGGGACCAAGGGCTTTCGGACCTCTCGTGGCCGCCGACGAACACGCACTGCTATGGGTTTAATGCGCGGGTGACCAAACCCCGGTTCGGGGGCCCGAGGCGGCCCATCCCCGGTCGCGCACTTCCCGACGGGCTAGAGCCACGGGACCAAGTGCGTTCGGAAGCTCTCGTGGCCGCCGACGAACACGCACCGCTCTGTGTTTAATGCGCGGGTGACCAAACCCCGGTTCGGGGGCCCGAAGGGCGGCCCATCCCCGGTCGGCGCACTTCCGATCGGGCTAGAGCCACGGACCAAGTGCGTTCGGAAGCTCTCGTGCCGCCGACGAACACGCACCGCTCTGTGTTTAATGCGCGGTGACCAAACCCGGTTCGGGGGCCCGAAGGCGGCCCATCCCCGGTCGGCGCACTTCCCGACGGGCTAGAGCCACGGGACCAAGTGCGTTCGGAAGCTCTCGTGGCCGCCGACGAACACGCACCGCTCTGTGTTTAATGCGCGGGTGACCAAACCCCGGTTCGGGGGCCCGAAGGCGGCCCATCCCCGGTCGGCGCACTTCCCGACGGGCTAGAGCCACGGGACCAAGTGCGTTCGGAAGCTCTCGTGGCCGCCGACGAACACGCACCGCTCTGTGTTTAATGCGCGGGTGACCAAACCCCGGTTCGGGGGCCCGAAGGCGGCCCATCCCCGGTCGGCGCACTTCCCGACGGGCTAGAGCCACGGGACCAAGTGCGTTCGGAAGCTCTCGTGGCCGCCGACGAACACGCACCGCTCTGTGTTTAATGCGCGGGTGACCAAACCCCGGTTCGGGGGCCCGAAGGCGGCCCATCCCCGGTCGGCGCACTTCCCGACGGGCTAGAGCCACGGGACCAAGTGCGTTCGGAAGCTCTCGTGGCCGCCGACGAACACGCACCGCTCTGTGTTTAATGCGCGGGTGACCAAACCCCGGTTCGGGGGCCCGAAGGCGGCCCATCCCCGGTCGGCGCACTTCCCGACGGGCTAGAGCCACGGGACCAAGTGCGTTCGGAAGCTCTCGTGGCCGCCGACGAACACGCACCGCTCTGTGTTTAATGCGCGGGTGACCAAACCCCGGTTCGGGGGCCCGAAGGCGGCCCATCCCCGGTCGGCGCACTTCCCGACGGGCTAGAGCCACGGGACCAAGTGCGTTCGGAAGCTCTCGTGGCCGCCGACGAACACGCACCGCTCTGTGTTTAATGCGCGGGTGACCAAACCCCGGTTCGGGGGCCCGAAGGCGGCCCATCCCCGGTCGGCGCACTTCCCGACGGGCTAGAGCCACGGGACCAAGTGCGTTCGGAAGCTCTCGTGGCCGCCGACGAACACGCACCGCTCTGTGTTTAATGCGCGGGTGACCAAACCCCGGTTCGGGGGCCCGAAGGCGGCCCATCCCCGGTCGGCGCACTTCCCGACGGGCTAGAGCCACGGGACCAAGTGCGTTCGGAAGCTCTCGTGGCCGCCGACGAACACGCACCGCTCTGTGTTTAATGCGCGGGTGACCAAACCCCGGTTCGGGGGCCCGAAGGCGGCCCATCCCCGGTCGGCGCACTTCCCGACGGGCTAGAGCCACGGGACCAAGTGCGTTCGGAAGCTCTCGTGGCCGCCGACGAACACGCACCGCTCTGTGTTTAATGCGCGGGTGACCAAACCCCGGTTCGGGGGCCCGAAGGCGGCCCATCCCCGGTCGGCGCACTTCCCGACGGGCTAGAGCCACGGGACCAAGTGCGTTCGGAAGCTCTCGTGGCCGCCGACGAACACGCACCGCTCTGTGTTTAATGCGCGGGTGACCAAACCCCGGTTCGGGGGCCCGAAGGCGGCCCATCCCCGGTCGGCGCACTTCCCGACGGGCTAGAGCCACGGGACCAAGTGCGTTCGGAAGCTCTCGTGGCCGCCGACGAACACGCACCGCTCTGTGTTTAATGCGCGGGTGACCAAACCCCGGTTCGGGGGCCCGAAGGCGGCCCATCCCCGGTCGGCGCACTTCCCGACGGGCTAGAGCCACGGGACCAAGTGCGTTCGGAAGCTCTCGTGGCCGCCGACGAACACGCACCGCTCTGTGTTTAATGCGCGGGTGACCAAACCCCGGTTCGGGGGCCCGAAGGCGGCCCATCCCCGGTCGGCGCACTTCCCGACGGGCTAGAGCCACGGGACCAAGTGCGTTCGGAAGCTCTCGTGGCCGCCGACGAACACGCACCGCTCTGTGTTTAGGAGGAGAAGGAGGAGGCCCCGCGCCGGGTGTGCGTGTCGGCTGAACCGAGGGAGATGGAGCAATTAACAGAATTGGATCGAAGCGGCGAAAATTTTCTAAGTCCGACGCTGGTCCCCAGATGACGGCGTACCCATCTTCAGGGCGACAACCAGGTAGGCGTGTTGGTTTCGCCTGGCCTAGGGCCCCCATGTAGACGGACATTTTGAAAAAACACTTCCTCACCGTATATAGGGAGACTGTGTTCCAAGTCCATTAAGCCAATGCAGAAGGCTGGGACCGAGGATGGAGGCGGTAGGCCGGGCACGAACTACACTTCCCGACGGGCTAGAGCCACGGGACCAAGGGCTTTCGGAACCTCTCGTGGCCGCCGACGAACACGCACCGCTATGGGTTTAATGCGCCGGTGACCAAACCCCGGTTCGGGGCCCGAAGGCGGCCCATCCCCGGTCGGCGCACTTCCCGACGGGCTAGAGCCACGGGACCAAGTGCGTTCGGAAGCTCCCGTGGCCGCCGACGAACACGCCCTGCTCTGGGTTTAATGCGCCGTTGGCAAAGCCCCGGTCCGGGGCCCGGAAGGCGGCCGTGTCCGTGTCCGTGTCCGTGTCCGTGTCCGTGTCCGTGTCCGTGTCCCGTGTCCCGTGTCCCGAGTTCCGAGTTCCGAGTTCCGAGTTCCGAGTTCCGAGTTCCGCGTCCGCGTCCGCGTCCGCGTCCGCGTCCCCGTCCCCGTTCGAACACATATCAATGGATTGAATCGGCGAGGATTTAATATTTTTATTTTTCCACAAGTCCGACGCAGAACCCCAGTTGCAGCCGTCCCCATCTTCAGGGCGACAATCAGGCAGGCGTGTTGGTTTCATCTGGCCTCGGGCACCCCCTGTAAACACTCACCTTACTAAAACACCTCCTCACCGTTTATAGGGAGCCAGAGTCCCAGAGGCACGGAGGCGATGCAACTGGATGGGAGCGGCGAGGATTTTTTCAAAGTCCGACGAAGAACACCAGTTGCAGCCGTCCCCATCTTCAGGGCGACAACCAGGTAGGCGTGTTGGTTTCGCCTGGCCTAGGGCCCCTATGTAAACGGCCATTTTGATAAAACACTTCCTCACCGTATATGTGGGGAGGCACCTCTCTGGAGGGACTGGAGACAGGAGTGTGTGAGTGAGTGAAATTAGCAGCAGCTTAAGCACCGCCACCACCACTGTGTGTCCCGGCCCAGATTGGGGCCTCCCCACAGGATGTGCAATAGTGACCCCCCACGTGAGTGCCCCACGCCGTTCACCCGGCCGGTTCGCCTACTCACGACCCACGGGGGTCCGCAACCCGCACGGCAGCCGCTCGGGGCCCGAGACGACGGGCGTCTCGAAAGCTCCCACGGCGCCGATGCAAAAACAACACGAGCGAAGGTGAGCCGCCCCGTCTGTCCCAGTTGTCCTACCAAGGCGGGCCGTGTGCCCGGGAGACGCCGATTCCCAATGGCAACCGTACCGACATGTCTCCCCGCGGCCTCGGCCCACTCGCCTACACGATGGTTTCTCTCGAATCTCTCGCCACCCGCCCTAGTGGTTGAAACACATGCGGAGCAGACGCCCCCCCCGTCCGGGGGTGCTGTCACCCGAACCGAGG